>NC_059342.1:23733333-24034166 GCF_018350155.1 Leopardus geoffroyi
GAGAGCCCTGGGGTCTTTATCTTTTGTCTGTCTCAACAGCTGTTTTCTCCATCCGCTGTAGATACAGCAAAGATATCAGAAGGGAGGCAAAACCCAGCTAGTTTTGCTGATTTTCAGCAGGTAAGAGGTGACTTTTTACCTTTAAAAAAGTTTTAATTTAATAGTTTAAAACTGGCATGCAGTCTCCATGGCTGGAGGCTACTTTATTCCTCTGACATAGATGACTGAGAAGCCTTGGAACATAAATATATGCAATAAGCCAATAATTCTGCCTGCCTTTCTGCTGCTCCTACAGGGTATCTCGGAGCTGGCAAACAGAAGGGTAATGGGAATTAGAAGGAGGGGGAAAACAGCAATAAAAATATAAATCAAAGAAAGAAGGAAATCCATTTGCTCCTTGGCAGCGGAGACAGTGCTCGGCTAATCCATGCTGAGTGCAATCCAATACTCCTTTCTATAATCCTGTGCTGGTGGAAGAAAATTAAAGTTTAATGCAATAACGGCTGACACAAATCACTTTTGTTGCCCAGAAGCAGATTAAAGAATAGTTAAAATCATACAAATCTAATTTCTTTTTTTGTTGTTGCTTTATTCTGCAACATCTTGATGCTTTAATCCCTAGCATCAGTTTTTGATTATTAAACATATATCGCCAACATAAGAGAGATTGTGGGAAAAACAGTGACAGCCAGGAAATGATTTGTGCTCAAATGGCACATGTTAAAGCTCTTTCAAAATCCATAAATTTTTCATAGGTTCATAGAGGTCCGTGCCTTTAATCAATCTGTGTCAAGGGAATTTTAAAATAAGCATAAAGGTAATGGAATGCTATCAATCATAATTGGGGCTGGAAAGAACCATCACAGCCCATCAGCTATCACTCTCGCATTGTGTGTGTGTGTGTGTGTGCACGCGGTGTGTACACATGTATGTCAGAATGGTGTATTACCATTCTCTATTTTTCATTACTGCCATCAATGGAACAATTTGAGGACCTTACATAAAGGTAGACATGAATTAAAAAAAAAACTTCATTGTGGTTATTATTTCTACCTTCCCCTGCTCCCTCTACAGGAATTACTATCTCTGCAGAGACACTGACTTGCTTCATCTATGAAGTAAACTTCTTCATCAGAACAGATGCATTTTAAAAATAAAGTCCAACTTTTCCATAATTTGGCTACTGTTGAAAGTGCTGCTATAAACACTGGGGGTACAAGTGCCCCTATGCATCAGCACTCCTGTATTCCTTGGATAAATTCCTTAGCAGTGCTATTGCTGGGTCATAGGGTAGATCTATTTTTAATTTTTTGAGGAATCTCCACACTGATTTCCGGAGCGGCTGCACCACTTTGCATTCCCACCAACAGTGCTAGAGGGTTCCCGTTTCTCCACATCCTCTCCAGCATCTATAGTCTCCTGATTTGTTCATTTTAGCCACTCTGACTGGCGTGAGATGGTATTTGAGCGTGGATGGAACTGGAGCGTGTTATGCTAAGTGAAATAAGTCATACAGAGAAAGACAGATACCATATGTTTTCACTCTTATGTGGATCCTGAGAAACTTAACAGAAGACCATGGGGGAGGGGAAGGAGGAAAAAAAAAAAGGGAGGAAGCCAAACCATAGGAGACTCTTAAAAACTGAGAACAATCTGAGGGTTGATGGGGGTGGGAGGGAAGGGAAAGTGATTGGCCATTGAGGAGGGCACCTGTTGGGATGAGCACTGGGTATTGTATGGAAACCAATTTGACAATAAATTTCATACTAAAAAAATACTAATAAAATAAAATAAAAATAGAAAAAAAAATAAAGTCCAACTTTTAATCTATATAAATGTCCCTTCCTACATACAAATGCTGTAGAGGGTTCAGAATTCCCCCCCACTTTACCCAAATACTTAGGACGAACAGTGAAAAGAAAATTCACACAGCTTTCTTCATAACAAAATTTGTTGAGACAGACATTTTTGCAGATACTCTTGCTGGAATTAAGTCAAACTGTTGTTTTAATGCCATGGATTTCAAGTAACACTTGCTAGGGGTTTTCCATAAAAGGCTCTGAAATCATCTCTGCCCCATTTCATGGGAACTTTGTGGTTAATGGGTATTACCCATATTTAGTCATAGTGTCAGGAAGAGATTTCCAAGGAAAGAGCATTCTGGATGCTTGCTTCACTTGTCTTATTAGTAGGATTCAGCTATCTCCTTGAGCTGAATCTTAGTATGTGTGTATATGTGTGTGTGTGTTTTAACTTTTATGATGGAAAGTTTCAAATATAAAAGCAGAAAGTATAGTATCACTCAACTTGAGTAATTATCTATTAATGTCCAATTTTGTGTCATTTATACTTTTATGCATTCTTCACCACCCCATTTGAAGCAAATCTCTGATATCACTTAACACATAAATATTTCGGCATATACCTGTGAAGATAAGGATTATTTTTCAAAAGATAGCCAAAAAGCAACTGAGAATTATCAATACTTTCCAAATGTTATTAAATATCCAGCCACTATTCAATTTTCCATGATTATCTCATAAATGTCCATTTTTTTAAGGCTCACATAGGATTGAAATAATGTTTCCAATTATAATTGGTTATTATGCCTCCTAAATACTTTTTATCTTACAAGATTCTGCTTTCTCATATCTCCATCTCTCTCTCTCTCTTCTTTTAATTGTTGCAGAGACTTTTATAGTTTCTCACCATCTGAGTTTCACTGACTGAATCCCCTTGATGTCATTTAACATGTACTTCTCCTTGGTATACCTCTCCTAACTAACTTGGTAGTTAGGTCTGGGGACTTGATGTGTTCCAGAACACGTCCTCCTAATTCAGTACTCTTACCCATTCAAATGTTGACCGGTACTTTGGGCCCTATCCAAGGTTGGGTTCAGACCCAATCACTTAGTGGCCATGCCAAAAATAAAGCCACAAACATTGGAGGCTTTATATGGATGGGTTTGCTTCAGAAGCCTACATGTTACTGAGTTTCAGTACTCAGTGGTTACCCCATATTATTTCCTTTTTTGCTCCACTCACCTAAGAGTACTGTAAGCATACTGTTCAGTGAATTTATAAATACTTAGAATTTTGTATCTGGATATGATCATAGAAATTCTAACCCACACTCTAATTGTCAAATCACTTGCCCTCTGAACCTTAGGTTTATCATTTCTAAAAATGTATTATAAAAAGAAGCTAAGTTTGTCATTAGAGTCAAAGGGCTGATATATGTGAATAACATTTTGACAGGACACTGAGACCAAGAGAGAACATGTAACTTGTTCAAGATTGTATGACTTTTTAACAGAAGCCTACTCTAGAATTTCTATATTTACTAAATCCAGAGTTTGGCTTCAGTGCTATGGACTTGGTATCTTCTTTAATGTACTGTGTGCATTTCCATAGGGAAAAATTGCTATTCAGGGTGCCCTGCAAGTTAATAATCATTATCTGATGGTAATATTATTGGTGTAACAGGATTTAATATTATTTCTTAATGGGTTAGGTTGTACAAATTTGATTTATTATCAAAGCTGAAAAACAAAACTCTAGGAGCAGACATATATGGCCAAAATATTTATTTGTTAAAGCCTCCTCTAGTATCATGAACATTTAAAAAATCAATGGTATCATTGCATCACATAGATACTAATTTAGTTTTATGAATTACTGTATTACTGTATTACTGTACTATAAATGACTTGCGTTTAGAGCTTCGAGAGTGGGTCATTTCTGGTGGTAATGCTGGTGATTTGTACCCAGACAGGTCAAAATACAAATGAAATGAGACTTCAACAAGTATAGAAAAAGAACTTAAATTGATTAAATGCTTATTGTGTGCCATGCATTGTACCAGATTCTTTACACACTTGATTTAAATTAATACATATAATGACCATAAGAAATGTGTTGTTGTTGTTATCACTTATGTGTGAAGAATTGAGCCTTACAGAGTTCAGGCAAAGTTTCCCAAGCTTATACAGCTTGGGAATAAATGCAAATGCTGGGATTTATCCAGAGTTGTCTGAGCCCAAACCACAAATCACATGGTATCACTGCCTTTATAATGGGTGGGGCTTGGAGTCAGAAGATCACAGCTCTGCCTCTAATTGTCTGTGATAAAACACAGCAAATCACTTTCCCTGTGAATCTTAATGTTTATTTATTTTTGAGAGAGAGAGAGAGAGAGACAGAGCGTGAGTGGGGGAGGAGCAGAGCAAGAGAGAGACACAGAATCCAAAGCAGGATCCAGGCTCCAAGCTGTCAGCACAGAGCCCAACGCAGGGCTGGAACCCATGAACTGTGAGATCATGACCTGAGCCGAAGTTGGACACTTAACTGGCTGAGCCACCCAGACCCAGGCATTCCTGCCCTGTGAATCTTAGGTTTATCATTTCTAACAATGGATTATAAAAAGAAGTTAGGTTTGTTATTAGAGTCAAAGGGCTGATATATGTGAATAACATTTTTATAAGTGGTGATTTGTTATACAAATTTTTGTCATTGTAATTTACCTTTTTATCTCAATCACACACATAACAACAATAATTTGCCTGTGTGGACCACTAGAGGATTAGAGAAGAATGAAAATCTCTGTCTCAAAATCTGGGTTGACTTCTTACATCAGGAACTCTTTGTGAATCTGGTGCAGAAGACTTGTCTAGTTTTGCATAGGGTGTGTGGTAGACATGGAGACGCATGGCCCAGATTCCCATTTAGAGAATGACTCCTTGGCCAGCTCCTAGGAGTGCTGTCAGTAGCCAACCTCCAGCTCTCATCCTGTTCCCGATTGCCTCTGCTGCAGAAAGCTGCATCGCCCAAGAGTAAATCCTGTCTGAAACAGTCCAAATTACAATGACCGCATCACCTTGATGTGGATATAAGTAAGGCCCATTCAGTCCACTGCAGGACACTTTTACGCATGTACACTGCAGAACCTCCCGTGGGGTAAAGCAAGGTTTCATGGGCTTGCAACATAGTTTGACTTACCTCTTTGGTCAGTTCTACTCTCTTCTTCCTTCCACAGGTATGGATCAGTAACCATACCCAGTCAATGTCTGGTATGCCATATTCCATTTCATCTTATGCTTCTACAGAACCTAACCTATGACAGATGTGTTTCCAGAGCTATTTTCTTTTCACGTTTCATTCTAGGGAAACAAACTTTCTATTACAAACTTAGAGTCTGTTTCAAATGTAATTCCTTCAAACTTCTAATACAGTACAATGTGTTAAAAAATGGCAGATATTTTCCAATTCAGGTAGGGCATCTGGGGGCTCCTTTCTTTGGATAACTTGAATAGAAATTTTAAAAAATTAAAAAAAAAAAAAGCTTTTCTACTATGTGCTGCAGTGTCTGAATATATCAACTTGATATCATCAATAACATTGCCCACAAAAAAGAGCATATCATCATTCAATTCTTCCTTTCTTGAGAAGAGAGAAAAGAGTCTTTGTTGGTATATTCCATATTTTATTTGCTATGGATTGGATTTGACTTTAGAATATGGTATTGTGACTGAGAACCAAGCAGTAAAGGGTGATGATTTCAAAATACAGTAGAGGAAATGAAACAGGAAAATGATAGAATTAGAACCAGGCTAGAACATTGCCAGTGTTCTAAAATGTGCTAAAATCAGGTAGATGGGATTAAAGAAAAAGAACTCATTGTACAAAATAAGGAAAAGAGACTGTGTTAAGGAAGTATGCTTAGAAAGTACGTATTCTCTTTTTTTTTCCTTCAGTCCCCCTGACTAATTTTAATTTTCATAAAATTAGTTTTTTAAATACAGAAAAAAATGTAAGGAAGAGATAGCTTTTTGTTTCACGACCCAGGTAGTCTTTCCAGCAAAATAAATAAATAAATAAATAAATAAATAAATAAATAAATAAATATAAAAAAGTATAAAATTGCAATTATAAAAAGCAAAGTTAAAATTTTCAAAGAATAAAGATAGCTATATTATGAAAAACAAAAGTTTTCCTTTCCTTTAAGTTTCTGTCCCTTAAAGAACTCATTATTAATGTTTCCTTATTAACCTTTTTAGGGAAAAAATTGGGCATATATCACTGTGTGTGTTTGGGTGCATTCATGTATTAATTATGTATGTTTGTGCGTGTGTATGTATAATAGACATATATTATTCTGTTCTGATTACACCACTCAAACAAACTACTCCAAAACTTAGTGGCTTAAAACAATACTTTTACTTTATCTTATGATTTTGTGAATGAAGAATTTGAGCAGGGCTCAGCTAGGCAATTCTTCTGTCCCTTGTGACATTGAATCTAGGACATATTCGGCTGGCAGCTGGTCTGGTCTGCCATGCCCTTTTATATGGCAGGAATCTGAGGGAGGAAGACAGAATCCAGAATTGGGAGAACATTGCTGTATGTTCTTTATCAGTTAACAGTCACAGTGTAGCTCAAATTCAAGGTGAGGGTAATAAGACCTCCCTTCTTGGTGGTCAGTGTCTAAGTGGCTATGTGAATTTTTTTACCTGAGTATTATGTATTTTGTGAACATATTTAAACATACATGTAGGTAGTATGCATGTTGATTGATGCATTATCTACAATCTGCAAGAAATGCATACAAAAAGATCAGACATTCAATATTCTTAAATCCAAAGAGTATGTATGTATAGTGTAGGATAAACTATCAGAAGCAAAATTCCCCTCTTAAATGTATAAGATATCATAGAACTATAACTTCATATTTTAGATGACAAGCTTCAACTACTCTTCATGATATTAAGTGAATGCAGATTTTAGAACCTGAGATTGGAGTCTGCCTAAATGCAGTAGTATTTTCTGACTACAATTATAGAAGACATCAATTAAATTATTTATCTTATTTTTTAGATATATTGATCTTAATCCAAAGCAAACAACACAACAAAAATAAAGTCTCATTATTGATTTTACAGATTATTTCCTATTCCATCTGCTCCTCACTTAGTTGGCATGTTGTTACACACTATTCCTACAATTGGCTCCTGGGAAGCCGTGAATAAATCACAAACAGTAAATCCCAAGTTGGTATTTACTGGTTTTGGCAGTAAGTTGGCATCTCTTAACCAACTCTGAGGGAATTATCTGAGGTGAGAATATAAGAGAATATATTCTGTATATAAGGGAATTGAGTTTTTCAAAACTCTGTGCTGTCAATCTCATCTTAGGCTTAAGAACTGCCCTCCTCACTCACTCAGAGCATTCTATGGGATAACCAAGCTATGGGGACCAGTAGGACTCCCCGATGGTAGTTTAGGGAATGGTCTCTTCTTTATTGTGCCCTTTTCTTCCCTGTGGCCATCTCTTTTATTTTTTCAGGGAGGGGTTGTGTATGCTGGAAACTTCCCTACTTGCCTGTGACCTCAGTGGCTCACTTCTTTAGTCCCATACAGGCAACACTGTGCATACAGTTTTGTCCATCCTCCTCCACACTCACCCCTTTTCACTGCCTTAGTTCCATCTGTTCATAAACGTGACAGAAATACAGAGAGCTTTCAATATTTGTATTAGAGAAAATCAAATGCATACACTTTCAAGGAAAATTATATATATTCAAAGAATTCATTCTTTTTAAACTCTAAAGAGCTGTATAGAAATATGACACTCTTGAGCTGTATTTCACACACCTCCTGATTTAATCAGATGAACCCACTGCTGTCATGATTTAATCAGAAAAATGTGTGTTACTGCCAATACACTTGAAAAGTGATGAGGTCACCCTCATTCATCCATTCATCAGTAAATACTGAGTGCCTCTTATATGCTGGGCACTGTTTTTAGGAACTTGGGGCTATAGCAGTGAAGAATACAGACATAGTTCTCAAAAAGTTATATTCTATTGTTTATGTGCATGGAGTTGGGTAGTTGAGGGGGGCATTAAGATTCTTTCTTGTTCTTTATCCAGGACATTTAGGTTCCAATCACTGTGGCAAACCAGCACGTAGAAGGCTTCAAATGTCATCATTTGGTTTGATTGTGACCTGGGATGCCAACTGAAGTACAACCCACAAGCTTCTGTGTTATCTTTTGCTTCTGAAAACTTTTGAGATTTTATATTTTTGTCAACAACATACACATCTGTTGTGTTTCTGCACATCTTACGAGTGAGACATTTCCTGCCCTTTGTTTCAGACTGTCTTTTCGAGGATATTTATATATGGAAGAGTCTTAGTAGATAGAGTAGTGTCTCCCTCAGGAGTAAAGGGCAGGCATGCTTCCTGTCCAGTATAATAAAGATAATGTCTCCCTCTGGAATAAAGGGAAGGCATGCCTAGTGCTCATTATAAAAGATCCAAGTTCCCTAAGCTCAGGGTTCCTCTCTTGTAATGCAACCCTCTGTGTGCACAGGTATCTTCTTGCTTTCTTCACATCACCCGGTGGGAATTGGGCTTCATGGAACTACTGCAAAAATGCCAATACTCTAGCTACTGCTGTTGCTGTGAGTTATAAACTGCCCTTCATCTATGACCCAGGAGTTTTGGGTCTTCTGCCCTCATCCATGAAACTTGGCAGGATAACTTGTCAGCTTGCAAATAGGAAAAATCTCAGACCCTTCACAGCCCTTGAAGGTAACTTTGTCAAGGAATCATATTGAAATGAGTGCTATTCCAAAGGTGTTACTGGTAAATGATGACTCACTACCCCAGAGCTTAAAAGAGAATAAGGCAGGGAGCGGAGGGGGTGATGTTGTCCACACTCCAGTTCTTGAGAAACACGGTCATATACCCCACATTCAGAGGGGAGAGCAGAGTCAGACCTGTGAGAACAAAGGTGAAATGCTGATATAGTTCCTTCAGCACTAATCTCTGTTGGATTGACTATTTTCCTGTACATTTTTTTAAATATGAAATTTATTGTCAAATTGGTTTCCATACAACACCCAGTGCTCATCCCAACAGGTACCCTCCTCAATGCCCATCACCCACCCTCCCCTCCCTCCCACCCTGTGTTAATAAAATTTTTTCTCTAATTTGATGTCTTCTTAAACACAAATTATTAAACAGGATTCCAGCCTTCTGCAGGATTCAAGGCCCTCACTGCAAACAGAATTTACCGTGGTAAACTAAAGCTATGTTCTTGCTGCTTTGCAGATGCCTTGAGCTGACAACTGAAGGAGCTGTCTCCTTCCGAGGTGTTGAAGGCCACTTCCCCAGAGTACGGCCTTGTTCTCTTGCTACTTCTGATCTGCAGACCCACGTTTTTAGGTCAGAATACTGAATTTCAAGGGTGGCCGGGTGGCTGAGTTGGTTAAATGTCCCGCTCTTGATTTTGGGTCGGGTCATGATCAGTTATGACATGGAGTCCTGCATCGGGCTCCACACTGGGCAGGGAGTCTGCCTGAGATGTTCTCTCCCCCTCTGCCCCTTCTGCGCATGCGCTCTCACTCTCTCAAAAATAATAAATAAATAAAAGAATAATGAACTTCACACAACTTCTGAACCCCATTCTTCCACGAAGAGGAGAGCAGTCTCTCCTACATAGTAAATTGGCAGCTCCCTAAGACTTTTACACTTTGCATTGTGTAAAATACACAATTGCCTTACAGATAGACGTGGTGGATATGATATGCATCATCTTCATTTTCGAGATGTCTGTTTCTCTTTTTCACATTTTAAAAATTGTCCTGTGTATCATTTATGAATTAATTGTACAGTGGATCACTTTTCTGTGTGTGCTCTGATGCCTGTTTTGCAGTGGGTGGGACGATCATGTACTCATTAATTTACTTATTTTCTAACTAATCATATTCCTGATTTTTTAACACAGTGCTTATTTTAAGATATTTCATTAATTATTTTGTTAATAATTATATTAATTGTATTAGTGTATCATATTATATTTTATATAATACAGAATATATTATTCATTGAATAAAACATTAATTTATTTATATAACATATAACTTATTTCTATGAAATAAAGTTACATATGAAACATATAACTAATGATAATCTGTATATATTTATATAAATTCAGGTCATAAATATCTATATACAAAATAATTGTACATAAATATTTGCCTAGATCGGATGCTAGATGGATAGGAAGGTAGGTTTTGCTGTGATGACAAATTAACCTCCAATTTTCAGTGGCTTGAATTACAAAGATTTACTTCTTGTGCGCATTCTGTGTCTCTCATGATTGGTGAGGGATCCTGTCTGCATAGTCGCTTGGGGCTCCAGGTTGAGCCATTTTGTGATGCTCCCATCTCAGCATATGGCCTTCAAAGTGGCCAGTGAAAGAGAAGAGAATATGGAGAATCATTCATACCTTCTCTTAATTGCCTCTGACCAGACATGACACGTGGGATTTTTACTCAGACCGTTGGTCAAATCTAGTCACATGGGCTTCCTAACTACAGAAGAGACTGGGAAATACAGGGAAGCACATGGAATATTAGATGAATATTTCTGTGTGTGTGTGTATATGTGTATATACATATATATATGTACATATATACATATATATGTATATATATACACACACACACATATATATATATATATATATATATATATATAAAACATAAAAAGGCAGGGGAGGGCATATAATTCCTGCATATATATATATTGCTATAATTCATGCCATATGTATATATGTGTGTGTATATATATATATATATATATATATATATATATATATACTGCTGTAAATCCTGAATTTATTTAGGGCTGTTTCCCTAAATCTGGCTAATAATTGTAATTACCTGGGACCCATGTTTAAAAACTGGATTCCTAAGCCTCACCCCAGACCAACGACATCAGAATACCCAGCAAAGAAGTTTATGGATTTCTATTTTTGACAATTTTGTTTCCCCCAGATGATTCTGACTGCAGCCAACTTCTGGTGCTCCTTCAACATGAGGCATGATATCCACTCTATTTTGGACTAATAAGATCTCTACTGCCAGCTGAGGAAAAGCTCGGGCAGTGTGGTAGGAAAACAGTGGTTTTTAGAACATGGGAACTATACAAAAGAACTCTTCTGGGTTTAATTGCACTTAGTTGATTCTATTTTGGACATGCTGCAGAAGGAGCATGTTTTGTTGGTTAACACACAGCTCATTTTGGTTGTCTGGTGAGACTACTGGTGGCATTTAGGTAGACTTTCCTCTTTGGTCTAACAACGTCGTGTCCATACTGCCATTAGGGCACTTTTCACATGCCATGGCCTCTTCAGAAATACATCTGCTGCCCCCCCTACCCCCAAGATTGAGCTTCTTGAAAGCAGAGACCAAGAATTTTCTAAGGTAAAGCTTTGGCAGTTATGAGAGCATTTATTTATTGAATAAATGTAAGACTTAATGAATGTATTAACGCATGAATATGTAAGTGCATGAGTGTGATAATAATATTAATTAAAGGGGTTCAAAATAATTATGACCAGACAGAGGACAAAAATCAGTCAGTAGTTCTTTTTCAAAGAGAGCTTATATGACCCATTATTCCCAAAGAGTTACCCACCCAATGCCATAAAAATCTGAGCACTAAAGCTTATGTATAATGAAAGGGTGGTAAAACCCTCTCAAGGTCTTTAGTAAAAAGTAGCTGCTAAAATTCTTAACAGGGAGAACATCCTAAGAGAGAAGTGATAAAACGTGCCCATGTATATAACCTAAAAACATGTATGTGTCATGCAAGAAAGCTTTACAAGTAGGAACTTGTTAAACACTTTTACTGTACTTTTTATTCATTTATTAGCTTGGCATCACCACATTTCTCTTTGTGGAAGAACTTTATGCTTGCTTGTCTACCTATTTATATGAACATCTAGGTTCATGAAATTTTTTAACTCTATATAGTATCTGAAACCACACTACACACATTGGTACTTAATAAAGATTATTTGAGCATGAAGATTTGATTACTGGCAAATGGCAGTTGAGTATTTAATAGAAGATGACATCTTTGCATTTAAATGTATACTCGTTCTTAAAATGCTAACCAGAAATAGTTGGGGGAAAACCTTAAAGAATGAGCTATCATGTTTCTGGGTTATGTTGGCAATAATTCTCTACTATATTAGTTCCTTCAAAGGTGAATGATTTTTGATTATGATATAACCTTAACTTGCCATCTGTTATGAAACAGTGTATGAAGCTTAAACTTAGGATTTTCAGCTTCACAAATTCTCCAACAATTATGGACTCTTACTGACTTCATAATTAAGTCTAGACAAGGTTAACCTGCCATTCTGTTAATGTGGTTGTTCATCTGTGAACCTTGCAAATTCTTGTAAATAATTGTGATTTTTGCTTTGAAAAACAAATATTCTTCTAAACCTATCAGGGAATGAAAAATCCTATGACAAATCAGGAAGACCCTTGAGGCTTAAGATGCACCTTCAAACTCAACTCTCTGCCCACTTCCTGGGACAGAACCCCAAATTGAAAGGACTTTTTCAACATTGACCCTGCCTGGGGCATAGTTGGGATTAGAACTCATGTCTTTCGAATCCAAAATTTGGGGCAGTGTCCCACACAAGTTGGGAAGATACTGTATAAACAAAGATGAAATTTATCCATGGCAAAGCATTCAGGAGCTGTGCTGTAATGAAACAATATTCTTGTGATTATGCTGCTACCTGACTCTTACACGGTCAGATAATTTACAGAAACTTGCTGTGGGCAGCATCTGCTGTTGCTATATATGACTTGCTGAGTGTTTTTCTCAGTAGAATATATACTTTGATGACTGGATAAATAGTCAGCATTTTATGAACTATATGTTCATATATAGTTCTTATGAACAAAACTTACTTTCCACATAGTTCTCAGTAATGACCACAAATTGAATAACAGTCACGGGTGTTTGCCTCTGATATGAAAAGCACTTCCTGAGGTGATGTTAGGCCTGCTACCATTAAGAAGGAGGCCCTTCTTAGTTCATGCCAGCTCAGTGCTTGCTCACTTGTTCTTTCTCTTTTAGTGGAGGCTCAACCAGTAAGAGATGGAGAAAGAATTCTAACACAGGAATGATTGACCCCAAACTCTGAGCTCTTAGCCATTACTCTACACCACCATTCATGTGACCTGCTCCTCCGTCCTTGCTGGGCCAGCTTGAGCTAATGGCCACCTCCAGTAGCGTGGTGCAGATAATTCAGGGTCCTTGCTCAAATGCACTACAACCTAGGACTCGCTCTGATTCTATCATGCACAGCAGGAGACAGAGAAAGCTGCTTGTCATGAATGTTCAACATTTCATTGTATTCAAGATTATTTTCCCCTTGAATGGAATCAAATTTTCATAGTCACCAGCAGCTGTGGTCCTCTAAAATATGTTCTTTCATGATGAAAAGCACCCTTTAACCACTTAGACCTGCCCTTCCCACATATACTAAATGCAATCCAATTTAATGAGAACATGTCTAGCCAATCCAGGTCATAAATGAATAAGTCTTTACTCTGGGTGCATTTCACATAATAGAAATTATTCTCAGAGGAGGGTTATCAATTTAAAATATACAATTTGGGTAGATATACCACTGATTTTACTGCTGAGCTGTTCTTTCTGACACAGTCAAATGTGTCTTTTCAAAAAGCAGGGCTTCACATTGCAGGGCATGGATATATGAGGTCCTAGAATAATCAAAAAGCCACCCAGTTGTGCAGCTTTTCATTCTCTTATTCGGTCATTGTCTTCCCTTCAGCCTCTCAGAAGAAGAAAAATATTCCCCATGGCAACGTCTAAAAAAATTACATTGGGCCCATTTAGACAGGAATTTCATAATGAAAGCAGTATATTTTTTAAGTAGTAGCAAGATAATTCTGAAGTGTTCTGTCATGGAAAAGATTTAAGGGTAAAAAGACTTGTAGGCCTAAGGTTTGCAAGAGACAAATTGTTATCCTTCCTGACCATCCCCTTCTCCTCACCCCCTTTTTTCTGCTATTCATTCTTCCTACCCTTTGTTCTCTCACCCATTCCTTCCTTTCGTAAACTTTTGTCATGTATCTCCTATATTCTAGACCTAATGAGATGGGGGTACACCCCCATCTTCACAGGGGACTGCATGTAGGTAACACATGGCATTATAAGATAGAAAAGGGGAGTGTGGGGAGGCTTCAGAGCAGTGGTTCTCAAACATAGCTATAATTAGAATCACCTGGAAACTTAAAAAAAAAAAATGCTAGAGACACACCCCAGAACAACTGAATCAGAATTTCTGGAGAATGGTGGATGGTGTTTTGTTTTTTAGGATTCAGAGTAATTCTTTCTATGGAGAATACAGAAGAAAAGAGGAATTCAAGAAACAGGGTTAGAGCACCTTTTGACGTTTTTGACTTGCTTGTGTTTTTTGCAGGTAGCCCCTGGCAGCATAGGGCAAATCAAGAGACACTAGCGACACAAATATCACTTGGCTTTCCTACAATTGACAAGGAAAAATACCTTTAATTCTTCTACTAACTGACACTGTGGTTGATTACAAAGCAATCTATTGACCTTTGGAATTGTAGTTTACAGTCCGTGAGCTTGCTCACTCGTACTTGGGTGACGTCCTCTAGATGAGGAAGCAAGGTTTGCCTACCATCTCCTCTCAACTTGGGCAGCCCACTTGCTTTCCAGAACCCCAGCTTTTGCTTCATGAAGTTCAAGTTGTAAGGAGTGAGCCTCATAGAGAAAAGCAAAGAAAATTGAGGGAAGAGCAGATTTCCCTCCTATGGATAGTGGAACTTCAGGGATCAGTCAGAAAATATTGACACATCATAAGAGTATCCAGCCCATTTTCGTGGAGAAAACTGAAGCAGAGTTTAAGTGACTTACAAAACTCCCACTGTTCTTGTCTAAGACTTCCTAAAACTCAAATCTCCAGGTCCTATGTCCCTATTTCAGTGCCATGATGCCTAGTTATACAACAAACCATTTTCTGAATAAATGGTAAGTATCAATTGTGAAAATAAAGAAGGAAATCTCTCCATGAACAAGAAAAACCATATTTATGGAGTAGGAAGACTACTAATAATAGGTCCTCAAGCTGAAGGCATGAGTTTGGACTTAGGGAAGCAGAATAATTGCTTGGCATCCCCTTGCCCCAAAGAAACGAAAGAAAAGGGGAAAAGTAGTTTTGTGGACTGTCAGAAACCTCAAGGTGGTTTTGTAGGGCTCCGTTGTTTGTGTAAATGACCACAGGTCTCAAATCATAGCATGGGGAGCGCCATGTTTACACATGAACCACAAGTAAAGGCACACAGATACCATTCCTTGAAGGATACATGGAGTGTTAGCTGAGAAGCTATGTGCTTCATTCAGCAATAGAAATTGTTGTATATGGCTGGGCTTGAGTCCAGACTGTCAAATTTCCTTGCTATTTTGGGGGCAGGGCAGTGGGAGGGAAAGGGAAAGGAGATGTGAAAAACAATGGCTAGTGTGGAGAACTATCTCTTGATTCTTATAAATTTGTAGTGCTGGTTTGTGTGGAGTTGGTTTTGTTCTTCCTTGAGCGGATAATTGCAGGAGATGAGGCAGGTAACCACTGAAGGAAGATGCGGCTGATGTGATTTTGAGGTCTTGCTTGGAAGGCAGACTATTTAAAGGTTTTGGATTTCTAGCCTGAATTGGGTTGCTCTCATGATATTTAAGATAAAATAATCTGGAACAAACTGGTGGTGGATACATTGGTCTCTGTAAATGTTTTTGCAGGGCTATAAAGCAATATATACTTTATTTGGCACAGGTGGAGTTTTTCATCACAGGAATGGTCAATCATTACTGTCCCAAACAATTGGGAATAGATCATTATTGGGCCAGGAACGTGGCCTGGAATAAATCCTTAATCTTGGGAAAGAAAAATACTCTTCGCCTCTCTGAATTATGCCATGGATGGTCTTGGACTCTAAAGCCTAGGCCCTCAAAAAATTCCTAGTGAAATGGGTGAACTGATCTTTATGGGGTGGGAAGAAATTATAGGTTAGAAAGGAAGTGACCCTTTGGATGAAACAGAATATTTCCTTTCCATCATCCTTGCTGTTTATTGAGATCATTTAAAATCTTACAATCTGGGTTGAAAGACACTGCGGAGAATTAAGGAAAGAACTTGCTTCATACGTGGGACAGCGAAGTTAAATGGAGGTTTGCAATAAGTCCTCTGAAGACACAGCAGTATAGCAGAAACAGACACTCTTAAAGGATGCCCATATCCAGCACAGGGGTGGTCCTGTCATAAGGGGACAGTGAGAGCAAAATTAGGGGACATAAGCCAAAGGACATGAGAGTTCTAATTCTGAATATCAAAGAAGCAGCAGTGGGAACTCTCAAAGATAACTGGTAGGCAATGTGCAAGTGAGGGCTCTGAGTAATTATAAATTGGAGAATAGATGGAAATACAACTTCACTTAGCGCCAAATCAGTGAAGTTTGTACTCTGACTGGCAAATATCCTTAGGAGATGATCCAGGAACCAAGGAAGTATTCTGAATACACTGCCAAACATTGTCATCTGTTGTCATTACAAGCCAGGCCTGATAATAAAAACTGCTAACAAACCTGTATTACATGTTTCTTCTGTGTCACATACAGTGCTAACACTTTAAAATTCTTAGTATAACATTTTGGGTTTCAGATCACAAGCTTTCTTTTGTCAATGAGGAACCTCTGGCTTTAAAAGGTTAAACAGGGGCACCTGGGTCGCTTGGATCAGGTCATGATCTCACAGGTAGTGAGTTTGAGCCCTCGTTGGGCTCTGTACTGACAGCTTAGAACCTAGAGCCTGCTTCAGATTCTGTGTCTTCCTCTCCCTCTGCCCCTCACCAGCTCGCACTCTGTCTCTTTCTCAAAAATAAATAAACATTTAAGAAAATTAAAAGCAATAAAAATAAAAGGTTAAATAAATTGAACCACATCAACAGCCAGTAAGTGGTAGAGGTGGGAATCAGAGATCACTCATTCTAAAGCCTGAGCTCTTGAACACCATGCTATGATGCTGTCCATTTTGAACCAAAGATGAAGGCATGGGAGTGGTGGGGAGAGGAGGAAAAAGAAGGATGGAGCTAATATAATTGCAGTTTTAGGAAATGTCAATATAATCACATTTTGGGGAAAAGAAAGAATAAAATATTTAAGCTATTTCAATGATAAGGTACTCTTGCTTTCTGAAATATTAAAGTGAGATAAACAACTTATCAAATATGGGAACTATGGTATATTAAGTGTTTTCCATGTTCCAAGGCCTTTGCATATTATCTCATTTACTGTTCATAATGGTCCTCAGAGAAGTAAATGACTTGCTCAAAATCACATAACTGGTCAGCGATAGCACCAGAATTTAAATCCATACCTGCTTGTATATTAACTCAATGTTTAGGGGTACAAAGCATCCATTCCTCATTTTTTCTCCTCAGACAGGATCCCACGACTCCACACTTGAAAGAATGTTCTTAGATGTGGTTTCCATAATTGCTGCTCTTGAAAGCAATGTAGGTGAGAGTTCTACAATCACCTTCAGACATTTTGGATGCATTAGAGAAAATGATAATGGCTTTTGCAATTTACCTAGTAACCACCACTTTCAGGAGCTTTCCTTTAGAGCCAAGTTACTTATGTGATTTTTAGTCAGTTTACTGTGGAATCTAACACTGAGGTGGTTCAAGGCATCCTACGTGAAGGGTTATTATTTCTTACCTAGAAAAATCTAAATATATTTCAGTGTGCCAGCCTCTCTCAGTGTGAAATATTCTTTCTGCTGGACACACATTTGGAAACTGCAATAAATGTTTTTGGGAAAATTAATTTAAGCTGTTTATTACCCTTATGATTAAAAGAGTTAAACATAACTTCCTAAAAGTTTCCTGCTTGAAACTGAAGACAATACAGGGAGCATTTGTCTCACTGAGAAAAAGACTTCTGGAAAATTCAATTGCCACAGAAAAGTACTTGCCATAGAAAGTCCAACTGGATTGTTGGAAACTGACTATATCTTCATAAACACACACACACATGAGTGTGTCTACATGTACATGGATGTATACACATACCCACACACACATATGCACTTGGAGGAATCATTTGAACCCTAAAAAAAGGTAATGGATATAAAAATCTCTCTAGATAAGTATAGTCACATATCACAGGCATAAACACATGTACCCATATGGATGCATGTGGATATATATGCACTCCTTATCAAAGATTAGTCCTAAAAAATTGACTGTGAATTGTATTTTTATTCAAATAGATTAAAAAAATTTTTTTTAATGTATATTTATTTTTGAGGGGGGTGTGGGAGCGGCAGAGAGGGAGACACTGAATCCAAAGCAGGCTTCAGGCTCTGAGCTGTCAGCACAGAGCCTGATGGGGGCTCAAACTCACGAACTGTGAGATCACAACCTGAGCCGAAGTTGGATGCTTAAGCAACTGAGACACCCAGATGCCCCCAAATAGATTTTGATTAACTTGATAAACCAATATTTAACTGAATGACTTTTTAATTTTTTAAATTTGTTCTTTCTCTTGTTTTATATATATGAAAAAAATTAATTTGCATTTATTTTATTTTTTTTAGTGGAGGTATAATTGACAAAATGACTTCTTTTTACAAGTTAAGATTCATTGGGCAATTTATATGAGTTACAAAAGAGAGGTGTATAGTCTTCTGAAAGTAAGTCATCCACATTGTAAATATATGCATATATTGCATTTGTTCCATCAATATCAGTCATCCAATGAATATTTATTTAGCATCTACTGTGGACACAGCACTCTGCCAGGTACTGAAGAAGACATGTGTTATGTGTGTGTTCAGGCATGTACACACACACACAGACACACACACACACAATTAAGGTATGAAGTTGTAACCAGAAACTTACTGAAATAATAAAAATTCTTTGGTTTCCCCACAATCTCTTGGTCCTTGGGAGGCTATTCACTGCATATGGAACTGAGCTCTCCTGGGCACTATTAGCAACACAGTCTATTCTTAATCTCCATCTTTTAGTCTAGACCAGACATTTGCACTTGATTCCCATATGCAGATTCAAGCCCACAGCCAGATAGTCCAATACACTCATTTTAAAGTCCGTTCTACAACTTCAAAGTCCACAACAGATTGAGAACATTATTCAAAGCCGAAACATGCACGTTCAGATCTTTAAACTTTTTACTACGACTTGTAGGCCGCATGGAAGACCAAGGCATAGCCAAACTCAGGACACCTGATGAAGAGAGGTCCAGGGTAGGTTAGCAATCACTTTTCTGTGAGTCCAGGACTGTTTGCTTTTGAAAATCCTTCAACAGTTAAGTAATACCAAGAAATTGGCCCCCTCAAGCAATAAATTACTTTGATATTCACCACAACACAACAACAAACTGGCTGTCAGGTTTGGCAACCATTTGAAAAGAGGCGGGCCTCCTCTCTGAACTCTGAATGGAAACATTATTTTTCCTCCACTAGAAGCCATCATCACTCTTTCACCATAAGGAAGGTCACACCATCTTTCACAAAAGATTTGCCTGCTTGTAATTACTGCCTGCAGCATACAGACAAACGCAATCTTTTAAAATGCTAACTGTGTTATACTTAGACCCAAGGGATCCGGGGTACAAATGTAACGCGGCCTTCCCAGTTTGTCTTAGCGAGACCTTACAGTGCTGATTGAAAACAGCTGAACTAAATCAACAGTTACCTTGAGCCAGGGGCCTTTGGAGAGCAATTAGAGTCAAGGCTTGGGTTTTGAACCCAATATGCTCTGTCAGTCTCAATGATTTGTGTTTGTTGTACTCAGTCTCATTTCCTGCATGAAATATGAGGCTGTATAAAGAGGAAAAATTCCCAAGATTAAAAAATATTTGACCTCAGTGCATTTGTGAGCGTAGAAGTACACATGTCTAAATGACCATTTGGGTTTGTAGTACAAAGTTCTATTGATGTTGGCAGCCTGAGCTTCCCAGTCTCAAAGCCACATGAATGGTTTCGAGTTTCAGCCAAAAAATGTTTTCCACATGCTTTAGTGTGGGCCAATTTACACAGTAGATTTCGTGGAGACTGCGGCCAAGTGCTTCATAAAGGGCTGCCTTCTCTGGGATCAGGGAAACCACAACAGACACATTGCTAATGCAATCTAATTATCTGCTTGAATATTTTTCCAGATGTATCCAATGTCTAAAAATACTGCAATAAAAAAGGTATTATTTGGCTCCCTCGACTGAAACAGTGGCATAAAGAACCTGTTTGTCTAGAGGGAAAGCTATGACACTGTACCTCTCCAACTGCATTTAAATCAGTCAAACAAAACAGTACCCACAGGGTGGGCCATGCTTTCTGTTTGAATGAGTCTTCCGAACCGGGACCTTAGTACAAGAGATCATTTCTTTATATAAAGGGGTGACCCTCTCACTTATAAGTTAATTCCTCTCATTTGTGGTTTCCTAATTTGATTGAGGTTGGTTAGTGTAATTCATGACAAAGAGAACCCATGCTTTTTCCACTAAGCTCATGGTATGCCTCACACAACGGGACAGCAGACCATTTCCTTCCTGTCAGGGGAGAAAAATCTTTTGACTAATAAGTTGAGATTTTTACCCTGTCCCCATAGAAAAACTGGCTGTTCCGAAGGTCTTAATGTTTCCCTTTTGTTTTCCTTCAGCAGGATTTATTTTTGTATAGCAAGCCCCATACTTCAGCCTAGTTTCCTTTCTGTCATTTGGATCTCAGTGAGTCCAGCAGATACATGATGTTATGCCAGGTTATTGTTCAAGCTGTTGGCAACAATGCTCATTCCTAACACATCCAACTGCCTAGGAGAATACAAGCGCATTCAGTAGGAATTTGTTGAACTAAATTGAGAGGTCAGTTTCACCAACCTGTGTTTTTGCACACGCTTTAAACAAAGACTTTAGAATGAACTATAAAATTCTGAGTAACTAACAAAGGCTAGGCAAAACATACACACACCTGCACACACAACACACACACACACACACAGTCACTTTTTCCCAAGAAACTGAAAAACCGAATGAAAAATTTTTGTCTTTTTGAAATCCGCCTTCAAGCAGCAAGGGTAGGAGAGGGGGGTGCATTCTGCATTACACCTTTCAGGAAGTAATAATCAGAGGCAAGACGTTACCTTCACTGTTTTAACTTGTCTCCATCACAACCACAAAACCACTGTGCCCACTTCTGTAATTTCAATACTGCACCATAAGAGTGAGAGAGAGGCCCAACATGGAGATAACTTTAAGTAGTTATACACTGAGGTTGTGGCTGAAACAAACAAACAAACAAATAAATACATACATACATACATACATACATACATAAAAGTAAAGCAGAGTCCCAAGAACTACTGTGAGCTCATGATGAGCAAGTGAGTTCCCCCAGGCTGGTGCATTCCATTCTTCTTAATTGAGCTATTCTCCTTGCAAGGAGAGCTCTTACTGATTGATTTGACTCTATTGTTTCTTGTGAAATCTTGAAACCATATTTTCACTCACTCCGTTGATGTTGATGTTTTTTTTCCCCCTCAGCTTGGATATAGTTTCAAAATCTGTTCAGGTTCCCTGAAAGATATCCATAGGGAATGAGGCCTCTTGGATTTTCCAATTAGAAAAAATGAACAGTTTAATTCCTCTGGCAATCCTACTTCATTAGATGATCCCCCCACCATGGCGGTATACTATTATCCTACTTTCATGTATCATCAAGATATTCTCAGGGAAGTGGGAGCAGACAAGAGATGCAATGAGATGCTAGTCACTTGGGCAAATAGAGAATATTTTATTTAAAAGTACATTGTGTTTGGTATTATGAGAAGGAATGCCTAGTGATCGAAGTAATCAGTGCTAAGTAATGAATAACCTCGTAATCATCTCAAGCTACTTGCATTTTAAGGAAGCCTATGAATTAGTCCCAAATATTTACTTTGTTTATTTCAGGCAATGTGATAAAATTGAAAAAAATCAAAAGCTTGGAGAGAACAAGATTTGCTGTCTGGACCTCAACTCATAAGCAGGCCTGCCCAGCTCACAGCTTTGCTCTTGAAGTAAGTGCTCTGAGTTTTCACATATGATTTCTCTCTAAAGCTCTAGAGAGAATGCACGCTATTTTAGGGAAGCTGGTTCCCTTCACTAACTTCCCTTGTCTGACAGTATTATTAGGATATAGGGTAATTGTAAGCCCAAGAGTTACTATAGCACAAAATAAGGTGGAGGTCTGAGATCAAAATTTAAGTTTTAGAAAATGCTACCATAACCTTCATAATTGTTTTGGACAAACAGAGCCAAAATACATTTAAAAAAAATTGTCAAAGAGCAAGTTAAGAAATGAGCCACTTTGAACTGAATCGCTAGGGATTAGACTTTTGTGGGTCCTAAAATTGGCTAGTTTGGTTTTTAAAGTTTTGGTTTTGGTTTTCATGGTTTTGAAGATCACAGCATGACACAAAGCAGTATTTCTCATAGTCCATACATCATTTGTGTCCTCTGGTGGTTTTTTAGCAAATAGTTTAGAAATTTCAGAGGAAAACAATTAAAACTTTGTTCACAGGTATTTAACAAGTTTAAAATGTAAGATTAAATATAATTCTCACTGAGGTCTCCTAATTTCTCAAGTCATTAGCATCTTAAGGGCAGCCCACCTGTTGAAAGGATTCTGATGAGCTTCCAGTCAGTTAACTGGGTCAAATGCATTTAGGTTAATTTATTTTCACATTATTAGCATGTTACTTGTTTGTATTTGTTACACTTCCCTTTTTAAAAAATTCTTATTATTGTGGTGTATTATTAGATTTCTAATTTAATTAAAGAAGCAATAGCACACAAAAGTAGTTTATGTGAACATAAAATTGTTATAAAAGTAGTGATGGAAATATGACACCACCATAATCATCTCTAGTGACTGGGTTTCAGAGTAGATATAGAATGTGATTACATATGTGCTGAAATGAGGGGAAAGCAGCTAGAAGCAGCCAGATATAAAAAGTGAAAATAGGAAACCCAAAAATAAACAATGGAAAATTTTATTTAAGAAAGCTAGCAATCATTTTGACCCCAGTGAATAGTAAATTGCCTTTTATAAAACTTGGTTAAATAGTGGCATGGAGCCATTAAACTTTGCATGTAAGTACCTCTCTGGTTTAAAAAGTGATATTTTTCTATAGAAATATTTTCCCGTTTTAAATTGTTGGATTTTATGGCTGAAGAAGATGGAGATATCCAAACTGTAAAGGCATAATTCAGAAGTTACATTTCTTGTAGCCAAAACAGGTAGAGGTGCAAGTAATACTTGTTCAATGTAACTGTAAAACTAGCTGCAAAGTTAATAACAAATAATGAGCTCAAAGTGAAAGCATAATAAGTACAGGAAAAACTTCCCTGTCATATGCAAATTGTATATCATGAAACATTAACGGCATGTAATGTGTGTGGTCTAGGAGATATTTTGCTCTTCAGTTGGCAGTGTTTGTGGAAGGTATGAATCAGGCTTTGGCTAATATGTTATGTGCATGGAGGAGAAGTGCTTGATGCTTGTTTGTTGTTGTTGTCGTTCTGTTAATCATTCAGAATTTATGCTGGAGGACATCATCGATGTTATTGGTATTTTTCTGAAGCATGATGTACATTGGGGAAAGAGTATTGGTATTCTTCCTAACAGGGCATCTTGCATGGGCACCACAAGGAACAAGATTGCTCCACAATAAAAACCGTGACAAAATGCCAATGTACATGCATTGTACATTGCTATTAATAGTGAATGACTGCTGATTAACAATATGCCTCCTAATCTTGGTTCTGTGTTGAAGGAAATACAGAAATTTGTGGATATAATCAGATGGCAGTATATGTCTTGTTAGCATTACTTGGGAAATGAGATTTTTCTTTTCCATGCTGAAGTATGCCAGCTCCCAAGAGGAAACTTTCACAACTTTAAAAATGATGAAATATAATACTCACAGAGAAAGGTGCAAAGCACATAAGTGTACAATATAATGAATCATTAGAAAGTGAACACCCTTCTAACTACCACTTAAATAAAGAAATGGAATCTTGTCTACACTGAAAAAGCACCCTTCTGCCACCTGGGTAATCCCTTCTCAATCACATTTCCTTTATTCTTCTTAGATTAAAAAACACTTCTTTGATATGGATATTGATTTATCTTTTGATATTCTCTGTATTTCTATTGCTGTTGTATGTAGCCATAAACAAAATGGCTAATATTTGCTGGTTTTAAACTTTATATAAAGACATAATTTAAAAGAATTTCTTTTGATAAGCAAAATGTTTGTAAGATTCAATTAGGTCATTGTACAAAGCTCTAGTTAGTTCACTTCAATCGTGAACAAAATTTCCATTATGTTAACAAGTCTGAGTTATTTATCTTAGCATCCTTACTTCCTGATGGATATCACAACTGTTTTCGGTTGTGGCAAAAATTGTTGCCATGAACTTTTATTTACATGTTCCCTTACACACATGCGAATGTACTTCTCTAGGTATATACCTAGGATCAGAATTGTTTGGCATTGTTTGGTCACAGAATATTGTTTTGTTTTGTCACAGATATGTACGGGAAAGGACAATGTTGAAGTTGTTGAAACAATTTTCACTCACATTAGCTCTGTATGAGAATTTCTTGTTCAGTTCTTTCACTGACATTTGGTATGGTCAGACTTTTAAATTTGCCCAAACTCATAGATATATAAAAGGACATCATTATAGCTTTTAATATGCATTTAATATGTGGGAATTATTTAGAGCAATCTTTGAAATGATAAATGAAGTTTTAAAATGTCTTCATAAAATTAATACTACCAGTAAAGATCTTTTTCTGTTATTTGAAATGATTCACTTAAATGATGTGACTCAGTATATTCTCTAATAGCTTGAAACTATTATTTCAAAGCTGAAATGTCATCACTTTTAATGTTAATTATAGCATACTAATATTTATTAAAAATGATCTATGTTACAAATGCAATATCTGCCATTTTACACGTTCTCAATACTTGATACTCTACTTCACTTGTTAGAGAAAAAAGTTAATGATTAATTGACTTCATTTGACAATTGCACTCAAATAATGAACAGAATATAAGCAAATACTTTCCAGATATTAATATAACTAAAGAGTACTGGTAAGAATCCATTTACTGTATCTTCGAACTTGAACCTTTGAAGTCTCCAGCTTTGATTTACATTCTGCTCACTGACCTCAATGGTAAAAGAGGTCAGGACAATAGGAATGTCTGAAATTCTGTGACAGAGACTCCAGACAAATTATAGCATTCTCAATGGTGTATAATATTGTAAAAGGACAGTCTAGTATAGTTGATATAAATACTAAAAAAAGAAAACTGGATACAGAACTTATGGTTTGAACTAATAATTTTTATCTTTGTTGAGGGTGCCAAACAAATCCACCTTAATTTTTTATAAGAAATGATATATTAATAGTAATTGTATTATAAATCATGCCTTATGTTTGTTTTTCAAAGTATTGTGATAATTTTTTAGAAAAAGCAATGATCCCACTTACTCTAAAACACCATTAAGTGGTCTATGAGTAGTCAATATTTGATAAACCCTGGCATGGTGTAAAGTGCCAGTGACTAAGAGCTGATGACAAGGATTCTAGGACTGACTCACCATTGTAACTTTGACAGTCATGAAGAATTATTAATACTTCTGAGGTTTTATTCCTTCATCTGGAAACTACATCTCATACAGATGCCCTGATTTCCTCATACTTTTCTGTCTAAATGAAATAAAATGAAAAAAAAAATCTTAAAGTGCATTCTGCTGCCAGTTATGATGGGGTAGCTGGTATCAGACTAACTGTTCTATAAGAACTTTGAAACTTATATGCAATGAAAAACCAAAAATGAAAACAACAACAAAGTTCTTGAAGACACTAGAGAGCAACCAAAATAGCCAGGACATGAGGGTCTAAGATTCTAGATGAGAAGGGAACCATAGACCTACATTTTGCAGGCAATTTCCCTCAAGGCGTTTTGCGACCACTAATCAGTATTTGAACAGGGAATGATACTGAGAAAATAAATATAAAGCAACAACTAAACTAAGCAGAGATGATCAAGGCTTCAGGATTTCTAAAGAGGAGGGTTTTTTTCAACGTTTATTTATTTTTTTTGGGGACAGAGAGAGACAGAGCATGAACGGGGGAGGGGCAGAGAGAGAGGGAGACACAGAATCAGAAACAGGCCCCAGGCTCTGAGCCATCAGCCCAGAGCCTGATGCGGGGCTCGAACTCACGGACCGCGAGATCGTGACCTGGCTGAAGTCGGACGCTTAACCGACTGCGCCACCCAGGCGCCCCAAGAGGAGGGTTTTTAATAAACACCCTAGGAATTTAGTAGAACCCTGAAAGGCTACTCCCTAGAAGTAGCCAGTAATAGCCTACTCTTTACTGAATCAAAGTGATATATCTATATTCTATATTCCTGAAAGCTGAAACCTAAATCCTGTCTGGAGGAGATAATGTCATTCAGCAGCATTATGTTAATTCATATACATCATTTAGCATTTATTCAGAAATTACCAGTCATGCCAAGAAACATAATCAAAGCTGCAAAAATCAAGAGAAAATAGAAACAAATCCATAAGTGATCCAGCTGTTAGAACTCACAGACCTAAATGAACTTGAAGAGTGTTGAGACATGTTAAAAAAAAAAAAAAAGGAATGGGGAAGGATAGATAATGTCACAGCAAATTAAGCATCTGTAAATATACTGAAATCCAAATGTTTATAATTAATGCATTTAACAGCTGATTAGACAAATATAAAAAGGATTCATAAACTAGAAGATAGGTTAGTAGGAAATATCTAGATTCAAGCAATGAGAGAGAGAAGAAAAGATGCTTTAAAAACCATAGGAGATATGTGGGACACAGTGAAAAGATTGAACTTATATGTAATTGGAGTCCAGAAGGAGAAGTGAGACAGAATGGGATAGAAGCTTTTTTTAAAAAATATCATGGCCTGGAATTATCCATAATTGTTGAAAGGCCCATTGATTCAAAAATATATATAAATCAAAACCAGGGCAAAATCAAAGAACATCACACCTAGACATATCATAGTAAATCTGCTGAAAGCCAAAGACAAAGAACAAACCCTAAAAGTATCCATAGGATAAAAAGAAACATTACCTTCAAAGGAACATTAAAGTGATGGCAGAATTTTCAATAGTATGATTTCTTTCTTAAATGTTTTTAAGAATTCTCCAAAGGATCTCTCTAGGCATAAAATATTCTTTGCAGCAAAGTTTTAAATTTGTATCTGATTCATTACAGCTGTAAGAAAATTACATTTTCTTTTCCCTCTGTCAAATTGATAGTTAATTTTTAAAAAGGAGTGTGTCCATTTCTTCTCAATTTTAAAGTAATTAGCATAATAAAAACATTCTTACTGTTTTTTGAAGTGTACTTGCTAGGTATATCTTCTTTCATTTTCATGCTGTTGGTAATTTGTGATTTCTTTCCGTTTTCTTACTTTTCTCTTGCTTTTCCTAGGAGTTTATTAATTTTATTAATGCTTTTTAAAATAAACTTTGGGCTTTATTTTTCTTTACTGCATTTTTAAAAAAATTTTATTGACTACATCTTTTCAGTATATTTCTTCTACTTTGATTTTTTTTTTAATTTTTATTTTTTTGAGAGAGAGACAGGGAGTAAGCGGGGGAGGGGTAGAGAGACACAGAATCTGAAGCAGTCTCCAGGCTCCTAGCTGTCAGCACAGAGCCCGACGCAGGGCTCGAACCCATGAACTGTGAGACCATGAACTGAACTGAAGTTGGATGCTTAACTGACTGAGCCACCCAGGCACCCCTCTTCTACTTTGATTTTAAATTGCTGTTTATTTTATAGCTCTTTTTAGAAGGCTGCTTACATCTTTGATTTTAAGGCTTTTTTTTTTTAATATATTCATTTGACCTATAAATTTCCCACTAATAATTACCTTAATTCGTTTTATAAAGGCAGTATAATCTTAACACCAGAGGACATTATAAGAATTTTCCAATGTGTCATAATGACCAACTTCTCTCATTAAAATAGATGTTTTTTTTTTTCAAACAAAATGTTAGTAAAATCTACCCAAGAATATAAAAAGTAATAATACATTATATCCAATTAGGCTTTATTCTAGTCATATAAAATTGACAACAATAGAAAAACAAAATCATCATTATTCACCACCATATGGTTCTCCCTATCATTCCTCTGCTGTATTCTATTTGTTTCTCTATTTTGACACCAATACCATCATTATTCACCATTATTTTTAAAAAATAAATTTTTAAAAAATGTACAATATGATGATAGTAACATTTAAAAAAAAGCATTTAGTAAGTTTCTGCAACCTTTCAGAATAAAAACCTTTTGGGATCCTTGATCTGACAAAGAATGTCTACCAAAAAATCTACAACAAAAATATATTTAATGGTGAAATATATTTAATTTAGTCTTTCCTCCTGAGACTGGGAATGACATAACATGTCCTGTTTTTACCTCTTGTCTTCAGAATCATACTGGAGGTTCTACCCAGTGCAATAAGATAAGAAAAAGTAACAAAAAGATATAAGAGGCCAAAATGTAGGAATGAAGTTGCCATTATTTGTAGATAACATGATTGTGCTAATAGAAAATTATCCAGGGTGGCTGGCTGGCTCAGTCAGTAGAGCATATGAATCCTGATCTCAGGGTCATAAGTTCAAGCCCCAAGTTTTACATGGAGCCTACATTAAAAAAAAAAAAAAAAAAAAAAAAAAAAAAAAAAAAAGGAAAGAAAGAAAGAAAAAGAAAATTATCAAAAGAATCTACATATGAAGCTCTGGAATTAATGAATAAATTTAGTAAGGTAATTGGCTACAAAAATCAAAATATAAGTCAAAAGATATTCCTTATTGCCAACAAGAGAAAAAAATTTTAATGAAATTTTAAAACATCATTTACTCTAATAACAAAACAAATTATTTGGCAAAAAAAAAAAAAAAACACATGAAGAAAACTGTATAAGACCTTTAAAAATAAAAACCCTTGGAAACATCGCTGAGAAATTAAAGCCTAACAAATGGTGGCTATGTCATGTTCATGGATCGGAAGACTCAAAATTGAAGAATATTATGTAGACTCAATAAATTACAATTAATATACAAACAATCCCAATAGAAGGAGTGATGGAAACTAATATGCTGATTTTCAAACAATTTTCACAGAATAAAAACAAAGTGGGAGTACTTATATTTCCAAATATCAAGGCTCATTATAAAGTAATTACAACTGTGGTATTGGTGTCAGAATAGAGAAACAAATAGGATACAGCAGAGGAACCAGAGAGAGAACCATATGTTTATAGTCGCCTGGTTCCTCATTGCAATGCAGTAGAGAAAGAATTCTCTTTCCAAAAGATGCAGTTGGATCAATTGAAAATCCACAGAGACTTTAAAAAGAACCTTTACCTCACACTTCACACTGTACATAAAATCATTTTCCAGTGGGCCAAAACTGAAACTGAAATATAAAATAATAAAGATTCAAAATATAAGAGAATATCTTCACTATCTTGAGATATGCAAAATTTTTTAAAACAATAATCATATAGAAGTACAGAAACACTAACCATAATACAAAAGATTGATAAGGTCTTCTTCATTGAGTTTAAAAACTTCTCTGTTTATTAACAGATACCACTAAGAAGTGAAAATTCAAGTCACAGAATAGAATTATGTTCACAATAGAGCCAAAAGAAGGTAATCCTGCAAACCGACAAGAAAAAAAATCTTGTGTAAAAAAGACAACAACTTGGACAGACATTTCATAAACAGATAATAAACACATCAAAGGGTGATCAGCATCATTAGCCATGAGAATAATGCAAATTAAAACTACAATGAGATATCACTACATGATCACGAGAATGAATAAAATTTTAGGGGAAAAAAGGTAAACCTAAGGGTAGAGGAGCATATAGAGCAACAGAAACTCTCATTCACTGCTAATGGAAGTATAAACTTCTAGAATTTCTTTGGAAGTCTAATTGGTAGTGTGACATATGACCATATGATACAGCAATTCCATTTCTAGGTACCAATGAAAAAACATACATATATGCAGCAAAAGACATGTACAAGCAGGTTCATAGCAACATTATTCAACATAGTAAAAAACGAAAAGCAATCTAAATGTTCAATAACAATAAGGTGAATAATAAATTGTGCTATACTGTACAACAGAATACTAACAGCAATAAAATAGAACAAGCTACTGCTATACACAACATGGATGAACATCACAGTTCATATAATGTTGGATGATAGAGCAGAGACAAAAGAGTACATATTGTTTAGTTCTACTTACATAACATTCTAAAATAGGCCAAACTCATATATGATAGAAATCAAAATAACAGTTATATTTGGTGAGAAAGTCATGATTGGTAGGGTGCATGAGAGAGGCTTCTGGATGTTAGTAAATTTGATCTGAGTCATGGTTAACAAGTGTGTACATAAGTAACATGTATTGAGCTGGATACATAAGATTTGTGTACCTTATAGTGTGCATGCTATACCTCACTACTTAAGTAAACAAACCAACAAATAAATGAATTATTTAAACAAAAGAGAAGATTCCAGAATTCTTTTTCTTCTCCTGTCTCAGCTGATGATAGGAACATCCTGGCTGATTATAGAGACATGACAATTTTATATCTTACCTTAAATGTTTTCATGAGGTTCCTAAAAAAAGAAAATGAGACTCTCCAATCTAGACCAAAGAGCATGGTGGAGCAAAGGAAGAACTCAATGTGTTGCTAAAGCAGAGAACAGTGATCTCTGAGTGCAGCCTACAGAGGGGGATCTTCTCTTACACCGTGTAGCATGATCCTTAATGGTAGTGACAGCAGAATATTCATCTCCGCCTACCCAAGTGTGTATGTAGCACAGTGCCTGGAACATAGTAATAATTTAAGCTGATATTTATTCAGGGCTTACTCTGTGCTCTGTGCTAGGTTTCTTACAAGTATGATCTCAATTAATTCTCACAAAAACCTGTGAGGTAGCTAAGATTTTGTCCCCATTTTAAAGTTGATAAAAAGGAAGCTCATGGAAACTACCTAACATGCCAAATCATCTAGTTTTTGTGAGTGGTGGAGTTTAGATGAAAATCCAAGGCATTGTGAATCTTGGGACTATGCTTATAACTATCATACTTCTAAAAAAGCAGTTGGGTATATAAGGCAGGAATCTTCTCTATATCTCCATTATACAATTGAAAGCAATTCATTATTTATTAAGTTTAATCTCTGGAATTCCTCCTCACTAGGCTGTGAGATCCTTGAGGCAGGGATATTTTACTCATCAACAAGTCCCCATTTTCTTACACAGTGCCTAGCTCATAATAGATGATGAGTTTAATAAACATTTGTTCAGTGAGGTAGCTTGAATTGCCATGGTGCTAGGGTTACTGTAGAATCAACCTATCCATTCCTGAGCATGTGTTTGTAAGTAAAATAGAAATTACCTCTCGCAACAAGCTTCACAAAGTAATAAGAATATTCACAAGAGTCCTGATACAAATTGTGGGGACACAGTGGTATCTGCTAGATCAGAAATTAACAATTGCTCCAGGAAAAAAAAAAAAAAAAAAGAAGTATCCTAAGGGTGTCTGGGTGGCTCAGTAGGTTAAGCGTCTGGCCCTTGATCTCAGCTCAGGTCTTGATCTCAGGGTTGTGAGTCTGAGCCCTGCATTGGGCTCCATGCTGGGTGTGGAGCCTACTTAAAAATAAAAAAAAAAAGTGTCCTAGTGGTTGCTTGAGAATGTAATTGAAAGTATTTTTATGTAGAGTCTGTGGTGTAAAAGCAAACTTTAAGATTCTGAACAACATTCCTTCATTCTGTTACCATATTTTCCACTTTTTCATTTGAGTGATGATTTCTTAATGCACTGTTTTTGTGTTTCCTGGATATTCTTTGTGTTCTGAAGATAAGCTGTCCACACAATCCCAGAGAGTCTTTTGGATGGGAAAGAATGCTCAGGGATACTAACCCTGCCTAGAGCCCTGCCAGGAGACACATGCCCTAAAAATGTCCCTTTTCCACCAACTCTGTCCTTGGAGAGGAACCAATTTTCCTTGCTTTTAGAATGCATAAGTTACACAGAGATGCCTGGATGAGGACTTTAGTACATCATCCCCAGAATACCTTGGTCTCTGGTTTGGCTAAACATCATCACTTGAGGTAGTAACAGCTGTGCAACAATTTATGGGAGTGGCATGGGGCCTGGCAGCTGCTTTTATTTTTTCCCCTTCTGGAAGCTTGTTTCCTTTGAGTCATTTTTTGATTGTGATGGATTTATTTTCTGTTGTGTATTCATTTCAAAGATATTGGGCAATCTTTTTCAAGATTCCTGAAAACAAAGATTCATGGCTCCAATGAAAAAGGGTATTTAGCGTCTGTCAGAACCTATGTTCCCTACATGTTTTTTATGGCACATATTTGGCATTCTAAAAAGTTATGTAATATCCATGATGACACATAGAAATCTCTAAATTATAGTGTTCAATGGCTGGTCCATTCATAAGTAAAATTTTAATGTACTAGAAGATTCAGATTGCCTTCTGCCCTATTGATATGATTATTTTAATTGAAACATATGTTACTTCTTTAAGCATGAAAAAGTGCTGCAAAAAGGAAAATATATAACTCAAGGAATGATTGTTTTTTAATATCAACTAATATGGAACGTGATTTCAAATGACATTCAAGACTTTTCTCATCTCAGGCAGCCAGTAAGACTTCAAGATAAGACATGTCCTGTCCACTTCTACCTGTGAGTTATTGTGGGAGTCACTGTTTTTAAAATAATGGTCACTTCTAAGTAGGTTACTGGATTTTTTCTTTTCTGAAATTCTATATTAAAAATTCAAAATATTTTTACCTCGGTAGATCTATTTATTAATAACAATTTATTAGGAATAACAAATTCACAGAATTCTTCTCTCCTTTTCATGACAAATATAGATTTAATGTGAGAAAGGGGCTAGGAAAACAGCTAACAACCCCACCACCACCATGTTGTAAGTTAGGTCAAGTTCACTTTTGGCACCCTTTTGATTTTCCCTTTGACTCTCTCAGTAATAGTTAAATTTTTCAGTTGCAAGCAATAGGGGAGATCCTAACTTAAATAGCAAATAGCTGATTAGGATATAAACAGAAGGCATAACATAAGGGAGTGATACTAAGAAACCCCCATTACAAGGAAATGAAGAATGGGCAAAGAATGAGGGAAGTCTGGCAAACCAGCAAGGAAAGGACCAAATACTAGGGACGTACAAATGGTCTCTGTATCAGGAACTAAAAAGATTGTTTAGGTATCAGCTGGTTACTGAGGCTGAGGCAGTTCCAACTGTTTATCAGTGGTTTGTGAAGTGGGGAAAGAGCTATGATTGTTCTAGGTTGGGTCACATGCCACCCATTGATTAGGGGAAAGCAGAAAATCTTGACTAACATAAAGAATCAAACAGCTATTACAGGGTAGCAAACCACTCCAGAATTCGGCAGCTTGAGATCATAATCATCTATTTCCTCAGGCATCTACAGACAGGCTGGGGATCAGCTGATCTGAGCTGGGCCCAGGTGTGTGTCTCTCTTTAAAGATTGGGTCATGTTGCAAAGATATGCTTTATGTATCTTCCTTCATGGCCCTGATGAGGGGCAGCAGCTACATGGGAGGGGTTCTTCTCTAAGGAACGTACAAGAGTGCAAGTCCTACCATATAAGCAGTGTTGGAGTCTCTGCTTATATCACATCTACTAACATCCCATTGGACAAAGCAAGTCATGTGGCCAAGGCCAAAGTCAAATGTTGGGAAAGTATATTCTGCTTTTTTTGTGGGAGTGATGACCAAATGAACTGCCAACAGGGATAGAGGAAGGGGTGAAAAAAGGAGCCAATAATTAAGTTGGGCTAATTATCCAAGAATCAAAAAGATAATGACCTTAAAAGAAATCAAAATCAATGTTTTTGACCAAAAAACAAAACAAAACAAAAGATGCTTGGATGCTTGGTAGCAAAAAGAAACAAGCCCAACAAATGCCTAATTCCTGAAAGGGCTCCTTTCACCTGGTTCTTATGAATTGCAGCTTTCAGCAGTTCCTCTCATTGCACCTTCATACACCAGTAAGACTCCAAGAACCAACAAAACAATCTTATGGCAGGGATGTGACCAGTACCTTAACATATAAATACAAGTGGTCAAATCACTTCTAGATACTGTGCCTGCTTTTAGGAACAAGATTGCAAGTAATTGTGATTTCAATACATTATGATAGAAAAATCATACAGAAGAAGGTATTGTTGTCTGTTAATTACTATATAGAACCTGTGAACATCCAAGCAGCTGATAAATTAGTCCAAAGCAACAAGTCCAGCTGTTTGGGCTCGATATGTTGCGCAGTTCAACACTAGCCACTTCTAAAGCATGAGTGGTAGCAATGGGTGCTACTGTTCTGTGCTTTACCTTGCCTGGGAAATGCTGATGGAACTTGGACATCAGATTTTTAAAAATTTTGTTAATGTTTATTTTTGAGAGAGAGAGAGAGAGTGTGCCAGCAGGGGAGGGGCAGAGAGAGAGACATAGATTCTGAAGCAGGCTCCAGGCTCTGAGCTGTCAGCACAGAGCCTACTTGATGTGGGGCTCGAACTCATGAAGTCAGACGCTTAACTGACTGAGCCACCCAGGAACCCCTGAACATCAGATTTTAATGAATCTGGTCTAGGCTGGAGTGGCTACATCAAATCATAAATTCAGATTCTAGGGCTCCATTGCTAAGGATCCTAATTATGTCTTGTGTTTAAGCCTCTAATTTTTTGTCTGACATTCCAGAACTCTCTCAAGTGATTCCAAGGGGTATCCAGGTCTAGAATCTACTTAGTCCAATGCTTTAAGTGTGAAAAAACTGATACCCAGAGTGAATGTCCGTATGACTTTCTTTCCTGTGTGACACAGGTGATTTTCCTGGTGTCAGAACTTGGACTAGACCTGTGCTATTCTCCTGTCCCCAGTCCAGTGCTCACTCCTCTACACCCTGCTGTCTCCTTCACAGGAAAAAAAAACAGAAGATACCATGTTGATCTGAACTTCTGGAGAGTGAACACCATCCCTCCCCATTCTCAGGTGCATCACTTCCTTTCATTCTGAAGCACATGTAGTTTTATGGTTTGCTTTGGTTTTTTTGAGAGAGATTGTGCGTGCCAAGTGGAGAGAGGGGCAGATGGAGACAGACAGACAGACAGACAGACAGAGAGAATCTCAAGCAGGCTCCACGCTCAATGTGGAGCCTGACATGGGCTCAGTCTCACAACCCGGGGACTAAGACCTGAGCTGAAATCAGGAGTTGGACACTCAACCAACTGAGGGGGCCCCACACATGTAGATTTAGATAGGCTTACATAGGTATGTAGACTTAATTGCTCAGTTAAGAGTTGACCTATTCAATTAGTCATTGGTTGCTAGAAAAGTGAGCTGAGACCATTTTTAAATGAAACCTCTAGGTCTTTTTGCCCCACAGGTACAGTGTATAAGCCAAAGGTCACTGTGATAAGGGAGACAGCAGCAGGTCCATGGAAAAAACTTCCAGAGCAAAATCGTCAACTCTCAGTGGAATGTGAATTGAAAGCCAAGAGCTGTTAGTGAAAAGAAAAAGATGGAAAATAGAGGAAAGAAGGACAGAAGGGAGCGGGCATGAGGTGACAATGCAGAGGGCGCAGTAGGCCTGAGCAGCCTGCCAGCAGGTCAGCACGCACAGACTGGCATGCAGGGTAAGAGAAGGGTGAGAGACAGCCACCCAAAAGGAAGAAAGATGGTCCTCAGGAAGGGAAGATACGCTTAAAATTAAACACAGGGGAGGAAAAGGGTGTTTACAGTTTTCTGAGATGAGATTCAAGGCTGAAGTCATCGTTTGGCAGCCAAACCAAAGAAATTTGGTTTCCCTCTGAAAGATTTATGTCTTCTAGGGTTGAGAAATATGTCTGGCTGCCAATATTTCATAAAGCAACATAGAAAGAAATACTACCTACTTTAGTGTTTGGTTTGGGACTTTTCACCTTTGTTTGGCAAGATATTTTTCATTTTGAAAGAGAGAATAGTTCGCGTCAGCTTCCTATGAAGATCTCAATGCTCTTTGCCTAAATTATCTGGTGGTTCATAGTGTTTTACTTACCTATATACGAATACTTTAAAAGGTGAATTAAAACTTGTTAATACAGTCATAGAATCTGTAAAACTTGTAACCTTTCAAACCGCTTTGAGATAATATCGCCTTCAAAGAGAATGAACACAAATGTAATCAAACCCTTTGGGAATTCCACTTAGTAGCTGGGGGAAACCAAACTCAGAGCCAGCTCCACCATTTGCTATTTGTGTGACCTTGAGAAGTTACTCAACCCCACTGTGCCACAGATTCCTTATCTGTCAGGTGGAAATAATAAAAGAATTGTTGAGAGGATTAAATGACTTAAGCCCTAAGAACAATGCTTGGCACTCAAAAAGGATTCATTGTTATTATTACATATTCTGGAATTTCTGAGATATCCCAGTTTCAAATATTCTCTATTACTGCAGTCATATTATCATGGAAAAATCCTAAAAATACCAACTAACTACACTCTCAGATCATCTGTTTCACGTAGTGGCAGACTACTGAAACAATGGGGAGAGGAAAATTTTCCCCAGCCTTACCCAGCTGTAAACCATGTCATGTTGTGACCGTTAACTACCACCAACTCTTTGTATATGGCTACCCAGAGTTTTACATCCCTGGTTTTTGTATGTGTGTATGTATGTATGTATGTATGTATATGTATGTATGTATTTATCAGGGACATTTTTCTCTGGCATCATCATCCGCATCTTCCAATTACAATTTTCCCCACAGCCTGTCTGCCAGCTTATGTTTCCTTCTTCTGCCTTTCTCTCCCTTTCTCTCCCTCTTTCTCTTTCTTTGTTTCTTCCCCTCCCTTCCTTTCTCCTTCTTTTCCTTACATCTTTGGGTCCCTGCTCTCCTCCAGGCACTATGTCATTATTTCCCAATTCCCCAGTGTTAACCTATATTCAGGTATTATCCAGACAGATGTTAATTTCTCCATCCCGTCTACTCTTCAAACCTTCCTTCATGCTCTCAATGTCCTTGTCATCCAACCCTTCTGCTGTGCTCTGCCTCTAGTTCTTTGTGAACAGTTTCCTCTATTACCCACGCCACATAGTCAAGTAATGTAGTCAATAGATGGTACTTGAACAACAGGCAAGCAATCTATGTTTCTTCTCCTCGTTCTTTTATTTGCCAACTGAGGCACCTTGGGCAAGGCACTTAACCCAGCTGAGCTGGGCTCCATTCTCCACATAGGTGCATTCTGTGTTCAAAGTACTTATGGAGATGCTATCAGACTATAGAAGTCAAGCAGTACGTTTAAGTGCCATGTATCGCTCTTTATTTAATGTCGCCATTGTCCCATCCTCCCTGATAGTCTAGATATCTTACTCACTTCCAACTGACAGAGGTGGTAGTTTCTACTTTTAACCCTATTATCACTCCTGTTGGTAATGATGGCACTGCGACTCTTTTCCCCTAACCTCAACACCTTTTTCTCTCCCCACGTGTTGTTTATGCCGATAATTTTCAAATCTTTCAGAGTTTGCCACATATGACAAGCTGCTTCTTATTCTTATGCTTATGATCCCTCATGTGCTGTTTTTGCTGCTTTCCATCTTTCTGGTGATCATTTATTATACTTCAGAACCAGCTCAGGTATCTTATGTGAATCCCTCTCTGTGAGTGACATATATCTATTGTCATCTATGTCATTTCAGTTCAAGATTGTTCACCTTCATATCAGTCACTCCTACTAAACCTTGCACTTCTGAGAAGAGGCCTGTTGTCCTCAAGTCCCAGCATGGTGTCTTAGCACATTACATGTCTCAGAAACATTTGTTGAAGTATAAGTTCAAGTTCTCTTTTTCTGATCATCTGTGTATGGACTTACACTGGTTTTGGAATTCTACAATTTGGATTCAAGCTCTGGCCAGCCATGGATATTGGCTGCCTGACCATGACCAAACTCTTTAACCTCTAGGAAAGCAAGTTTCCTTTCGTGTAAATGGGAGATAATGACACCCCTATTTATTGAACACTCACTATTTGCTGGAACTGTATATTTTCTCATTTATCTTATATCATTCAGTTCGTAAAATTGCCCTGTCATGTACCTATTATTATTATTCCCATTTTACCAATAAGAAAGCTGAGCCCGGACAACTAAAATAATCTCATAACTAGTCCTTGCTTTCCCTCATTGTTTTTCAGTATACTTTGTTACAGTAGTAAGGGTGATCTTTTAAAATCATCAAATAAATAATGTTATGCCCTTGCACAAAAACCTCCAGTAGCTTAATTGCATTTAGGAAAAAAGAAAGAAATCTAAATATCCTCTCATCTTCTGTAAGTTTCACAAATGATGTGCCCCTAATTACCTCTTGGATTTCATCATGGTGTACTTTCCACCTCTTTGACAGCACTCAGGGACATTGGCTGAGTTGCTTTTCCTGGAGCAGGGAGGCTCCTTTCCACCATAGAGCTGTCACATGTGCTGTTTCTTCTGCTGGGAGCACCCTTCCAGTAGATCCTTAAATGACTGACTTCTTCTCATTCGTCTTAGCTCAAATTGTACTTCCTTAGAGTAGTTTTTTCTAAACCCCAACCCCATTGAGCTTCGGCATCATTACTCTCCATTTCATTACCCTATTTGATTTTTCTCAGAGCACTTTCACAATATAAAATAATTTACTTTACTGCCTGTCTCCTACATTTTCAGTGCCTAGCATAACAGATTCAAAATATATTTGTTAAAAGAATTAACTGCCCAAAGTCAACTCAGCAAAGAGGGGTGGAACTGGGATTTGAACCCAGGACTGGTGGATTCTAAAGCCCATATGGTTAACCGACATATTCTTTCCCTGCTTCATCCATAAGGTTACTGGGAAGACACATTAGGCTAATACAGGGGACATGCTTTGTAAATTCCAAGGGTTATGGCAATATGAGGCGGCAGACTTATGATATTCTGTCCTTCAGTGTCCTTTGCTGGGTGCCACACACATTCATACTCTTCATTCTCAAGCAGCAAGAAGACATCACCAATGTTAGGGGGGAAAGGCTATTGGCTATACGAAGCGCTTCTACTGATATTCTGTTAAGAATTGCTGGTGACATCTGTGGGAAATGTTTTCTTCTTGTACTTTCGCTCTTGGCCAGACCCTTGCTAATCCTACCCTTATCTTCTACACTCTTGACCTTGCCTTCCTTGATGTCATTAAAGGAAAATTTACTAAAAAATCTTCCATTTATTCAATAACCATATCTAACACATTGGATTTTCATAGACATTTTAGGCCTCTCTCTGTTCAATCCCAGGCTATGCCATCTCCCTGCAGGGGGTTTAGAGTAACAAATCCAAATTAGAGTTAGAATGAACAATGGAGACTCCTAATATTAAAACCCCCTTTTCTATTATAAAAGGGATACAAAACTGAAACATTTAGGTTAGTTCACCTGAAATCAACAAGCTAATCATACAGCTGGCTAGTTAATGGCAGAGCCAGAACAAACACCTGGTCCCTAAGAGCTCCCTCCCAAAACCTGCTTGGTTGGTTGATCTATCTATCATCAATCTATCGACCCACCTACCTATCATTTTATAAATCTTCATTTTGACTGTGATTTATTAAAGAAAAAAATTATTTTTACATCCAAATTATTATGGTACACAAAATAGCAACCCAGATATTTTATCTTTGTATTTGTAAAAGCCCCAAAATTTCAAAGGCAAATCATTTGTTTTGGTATCAGGGGCATGAATTAATGTCCCTTCACTATATTCCTTTGAATTCTTAAGCTACAATCAGTATCACTTTAGGATTTGCTAAGATCAAAAGTTTTTCCGATAACCTAATACTCGGACACTTGGATAATTCTGTTGTTTTCCAAGCAAAATATGGAGTATGCTCTTTAAAACCTACTGATTACAAACGTTATATTTTTATTTATTTTGAAGTTGTGAATATTTTCGGACATAGGCTGTAGCTTCTTCACGCTTTGAAACTTTGGGCTCTGCTCTGCTAGTGACTGTCTTCAAAGGATGAAAACACTGAAACAAAGATGAAATAGGTAGTAGAAATACAACTGTTTCAGCAATTAGATCATAGAAACTTAAAACAAGATTTGTGAAGTTTTCCTTATCTGAATGTCCAAATAATTTTTCTCTCATTCAAAGAAAACAAGTTCTTGTCCATAATATATCTTGTCCAAGTATAATGAGTGGTAGAGACTGAAAAGGAGGAAAAAAAATTTCCTGGCCTTCCAAATCTTCTTCCAAGACATCCCTTTCTGGCATGGGCAGACCATACTAGCCTGCACACATACACCAAACTTCCCACAGCACTGACAAGGAAGTTTTGAACTTCACCAAGCGCTCTCCTTTTTTCAAAAAAATTGTGGGGTTTTTTTCTCCCATCATTTTTAGTCAATGAAACTACTTTCTCCTCTCCATAGGAAGTAGATTATTATGTTTGAGTCATAGATCACTGCAATTACGAATACATAATATCATTTGGAGCATACTCACACCCTAAAAAGTTTCCGAGTTTACCATGTCTACTTGAGTTTTTCCAGAGAACATTTGTCATTTCATTCAAGAGCAGGCCTATGGGTAATCATTTAATCAAAACTACTGCAGTGATTGCTACTTGTACAGAAAATTATAAAGCTACAGCAGGAGTAAAGCCCAGATTGCCAAGCCTAAATGGGCACTGCTTTTTTGTTAAGTGTTGGGTAAGAATGAATACCACATCCTTAAATTGGGAGGAAATTGAAGAAAGACAACCGTTCTTTGGTCAGAACCACATTTCCTAATTTTCATTTCCTCTATTTTATTTACACAAAAATACATAATGAAAATTTATAGAAGGCACATAGAGAGAACATCTAATTTTGATTCATGCTCTTAAAGAAAAGTCTTATTCTAGCCTTGGAAGCCTCTGATATATACTTTTCTTTTTTTAAAGCCAAGAGGCAAAAAACTTTGAAAAACATTAAAAAGGTTTTGTATGCCTCATTATGGTTTTATATATACCGGCCATCAAGTGAAAAAAATATATTGAGATGATAGTTTATGAGATGTTCAATCCTAATATGTGAACAAGAACTTATTGGGAAACAGGTTAGTATGTAAATAACTGCTCTTCTGGAAAGAAGCTTTATTTTGAGTTTAAAACTCTGTAACTTATTCTTTTATGTATATGATTCTTTCTTTCATTGTCTCTAATGCACAAAAAATTTAATATATTGTTAACTATAGAGATGGCTACTCAGAGAATGGTTGGATATGTATCTGGGAGAAAGTAAACTCAGTTCCTTAAAGGGCAATACAGTGAGGTCATACTCTGCAAAGAGATTTTAACAAAGACAGTTTTGGTCTACTATTTATTTTCTTTTCCAATACCAGTCTTTAAAAAAATGAACTCCACTTTTAAGTTAGAAAGTGACTTTCTCAAATGCTGATAATAAAAAACAGGTCCAAATTGGTACCCACAAAAGAGGAATTCAGCTCTCATTTATGGTTAATGAAGTGATGGGTGATACGTGATTGAAACTGGATCTTAAAATAGCAAAATATATTTTTTGTTTGGAAATAAAGCATGTAAGATTCTACTGCTATCTCACATTGGCAAAAGAGATGGGAAGCTTTAAATCTGTGGCCTCTCTTTGTGAGTGGTGAAAGATGACATAAATGGGTAGATTTCGGAGGAGCTAACCCACTCTGGGATGACGCAAATGTGTTGATAAAACCTCACTAACTCAAAGTACCAAGACCAGCAGTAAACAAGACTTCACATGGAGTGTATTTAACCACCACAAGAAGTGATTGATTTCTGACAGGAAATCATCCTAATAAGTTTCTTGTCCAAGTTTAAATATGGCTCTTCAAGCTTTAAGGCCATAGTGCTAAAATTTAGTCCTTATGAATTTCCATACAGCAGTAAGGAAGCTCTCTGTATCCATCATCTTGAGGATGGGATCACCTTTATTTGATCTGTGGAGCTAAGAGCTAGAGAAATAGACTCAAACTTACTCTGGCCTTGGGCAGCAGGAGAACCAAGCTGATCAGAGGGTGGAGACCTGCAGTTCAGCTAAGTTGAAGACCTATTTGTCAGGAATATAATTCACTCACAATTATATTCAAGAGAAATTATATTCAGGAGAACAGCTAAATCAGGGAGGGGCAGGCAAGAACTGTGGAGCTAAACAAGCTAGAAATTAAGTATTTGAAGTCAGCAAAAAGAGAAAGGAAAGTGGTTGAGAGTCAGAGCTGTATTCAAATTGTAGCCCTGCCTCTTTCTGGCTGTGAGACTTTGGACACTGTGGTTACATTATTTGCTGAAAATATTAGCTCTCCTTCTCTATTGGGTAACCCCTCAGAGCCCCTCCTTATAGGAGGAGTCCCCTCTATACCCACTGATATCAGGGTTGGCCATGTTATTTGCTTTGACAATAGAATAGGAACAGAAGTGATGAAAATCGTGTCCAAATAGAAGATTGAAGTTCTGTTGCATGCTTTTTCTTCCTATTCTTTTCCCTCTGCCATGAGAAGGGTATATTGCAGATAGAGTCTGCTCCTTCAGCCTGGATCCCAGAATAAGGATGGCTTGTGGGGAGAGACACATCCAAATCAGAGACCGACAGCTGACATTTATTGTGAAGCTGTGCTGTTAGCGACTGATTTTGAAGTAATTTGTTACCATAGCATAACCTAGCAAAATCTGACTAATAAAGCAAATCAGACAGGGTCCTCATCTGTAATATCAGGATATGGTTATTGTGAGGACAAAATGGAACGGTATTTTGTGCTTTCTTGGCAGCATTTTACAAGTAGCAGTTGTTGGCATAATTCCAAGGAGTCCAGGCTGGGAATCTGGAACCAAAGGGTCAGGAATCCAGAAAAAGAACTGAGCAGGAATTGATGAAGACCACAGGTCAAGGGTCTACATTAGATGTTAGAATTTAGCTGCAGGATGAGTAACAAACTAAGGGGTAGAGTAGAGGCAGACAGGAGCAGCAAGTAGAACATTCGGCGATGAGCCAACTGCCCTCTAAGGCACACACTTTTAAGGGCTTTCAATGAAGTCATCTGAGAGCACAGTCGAATCTAGGCTGTCTGGTGGGGGCAAATATGTAGATGGCATAGTAGGCAATTACTGACATGAGGTTTACATGAGGCACGTCTTTACAAAATAAACTTTCTTATTTGTTCCCAAATATGTTCTTTCACTCTTAGTGTTATTTGGGTACATTATGGTTACGTCTGAAGTTCAACAATGATAAAATCTTCTCCTATGGATTGAGTCATAATTTTTATGAAAGCTACGTTATTTATATATCTAAAATTATGTTTTAAATATAAACAAATTTTAAATCTATTAACACCAAACTTCTGTATTTACAATGATTGATATGGTTGGATTTGATGGTAATGATGAAAAAGTATCATGTTGCCAGTGATACTACATCAATCATGTAGGTTTCTTCCCGTGAATCGTTTGGAGGGGAAAACTGATCAGCTATTTTCTTTTGATACAGGACAACTGATACAGGACAATGAAGCTCAATTAGACCTAATGTATTCTTTTGGGTAGGGCATATTTTACCACTAGAATAGTTTTGTAGAGCCCCAGGGCAAATGCCAGGAGTCCAAATCAAGCATCCATTGAAAGTGTTTCCCTAGTTTTCAGTACTGGCCTCACGTGAGAATCACCTGAGGCAATTAAAACAGATACTCAGATTACTCCCAATTAATAAAAAAAAAAAAAAAAAAAAAAAAACCTCTGGAGGTGGGGAATAGCAATCACAAATACAAAACAGAATTCCCCAGGTAATTCTAGTGTGCACCCAAGTTTGAGAACCATTGAGTTAGAGGTGGAGAAGTCCAAGGGTCAGGAGGGGTCTAGGAAGGAGAGTTAGTTGAGAAATAAGAATGAGTAGAGAGAGACAAGAATACCGACGTGTGTTTCTCAAACTTCAACATGCAGAAGAATCGCTTGGGTGTCTTGTTAAAATGCAGATTTTGTTTCAGTAGGACTGAGGGAGGGTCGGAGCAACTGCAGTTCCTAGCAAGCACCTAGGTGAAGCTGCCGACCTCTGGACCATACATGGAGTAGCAAGAAATTAGAGAAGACAAGTAGGAATTGTTCTGATTGAATCCTAGGCAACTAAAGCTTGAGTGACTCCATCAGGACTGTATGGGCAAGTCAGGGTTGGGTAAAACATGTTGGCAGGTGCCAACAGAAAGAATATAAGGCTTTCTCATAAATAAAAGGATGGTTGCTATAGCTTGAATTTATTCTAAGAATTTTGTCTGGGGCACCTGGCTGGCTAAATTGGAAGAGCATGTGATTCTTGATCTCGGTGTCAAGTCCCACATGGGTGTAGAAATTACTAAAAAAAGTAAATAAATTAAAAAAAAAATTTGTTGGTAACCTATAGCCAATGATACACATGGAACTAGAAACTAAACGTAAATAGGAACCTTGCATAGTAGGACAAGGTAGGTGCTTGATAAAAACCATTCACTCTAACATACAGTTAAAATTGAGGCACCATAGTAGTATTGATAGACAACCATGACGGGAACCAATTCAGAAAGCAAAATTAAGTTATTTTAAATGGTATTTCCAAAACACCGATGTTACTGGGGTCATTGTAGATGGCACTCAGATATAATAAAGTATATTGAATCACAGACTAATAAATATTATTTCCTTCTTAACTTTCTTTCAATCCTTTTGATTAGCTTCAGGGGAAAAAAGTATTAGTTCAGGTTGTATGTCTTTAGTAATTTTCTCATAGTTGCTAATTACCCATTTTTATGAAAAGAGAGCATTCCTCAAGCTCAAAACTACAACAGGCAAAAAATATGGTCGTTTTTTTTGTTGTTGTTGTTACAGTTCTATGTCTGGTTACTCTCTATTTTCAGCGAGTGATATTTTTGTTTCTGACAGTGATATATAGTTTTCTCTCAATATAAATTGTAGCAAATAAAGTTAATTTTTAAAATATTAGTAATACTACAATAGTGTAGAGACATGACAAAAATCATGAAGGTGCTATTTAAATAGTTGAAATTTGGAAAATCTGGCTTGGAATGAACATGAAACTACATAGAAATCTGTGCTGTTTACAGACTTAGATCCTAACAAAATATTTGCATTGATTTATTTAGCAAAAACTGCACATAGAATAAGCTTATAAAGACAAACCAAATTTAATCAACAAATATTTACAGAAACGAAGAGCAAATTTTAAAATTCAAAATGTTTCCTCAATTTTATCTATTTATTTTTTTCTGCATGTAAACAGTTTTGTGGGCTCAGCTGAATATCTCAAACAATTTTTTAATGAAAAGATTCAGCAAATGGACTGTTTCCCAAAAGTGTTTTTTCTGTTTTGAGGCCCTGTGTACATTTAAAGAAAAAGTAGGCACTTATTTTTTGTATTATATTGTTCAAAATAGTAGTTTCCATCTCAGTTATTTTGTGTCTAGCCATCAGGCATTATCATAGTCATTTTCTTGATATACAGGTATTATGTTGGAAATAGGCCCCTAACCAGTAACTTACTAAGCTGAGTTTGATTTAGCAGAAGCCACCTGCTCTTGATAAAATTAATGCAAATAGATCACAGATTCATGAGATGGAATAGTCCTTAAGAAATGAGTTTCTGGGGCACCTGGGTGGCTCAGTGGTTAAGCATCCAACTTTGGCTCAGGTCATAATCTCATGGTTCATGAGTTTGAGCCCTGAGTCAGGCTCTGTGCTGACAGCTCAGAACCTGAAGCCTGCTTCAGATTCTGTGTGTGTCTCTCTCTCTGTCCCTCCCTGCTTGCACTCTGTCTCTCTGTGTCTCCAAAATAAATAAACATTAAAAAAATTAAAATAAAAAAGAAATGAATTTCTGTTCACATACACATTCAATTGGACTATTTTTTGTTTTTACTTTTAGTTCCTTATTACCATACATACCACACCACAAATCCACACAATTAATTATATAGTTTCTCCAACTTCCCAAACTTCACCTCCTGCTGTGGTCTCAATGTTTGTGTCTCCACCCCCCCAAATACACGTATTAAAATGTTGATGCCCAATGTGATGATATTAGGAGGTGAGGCCTTTGGGTCTTCATGAGTCAATGTCCTTATAAAAGAATCCTCACAGAGGTCTCTTGCCCCTTCCACCATGTGAGGAGGCGGTAAGAAATTGGCAGTTAGCAACGTGGAAGGTCACCTTTACCAGACCATGCTAGCTTTCTGATCTTGTATTTCTAGCCCACAGAACTGTGAGAAATAAATTTCTGTTCTTTATAAGCCACTCAGTTCATGGTATTTTTGTTATAGCTGCCTGAATGAACTAAGATACTTCCAGAGATTCATTCTAGATCATCAGAATTATATCTGAAGTACTTTCAGAAGTGAATTCTCTATGGCCTCAGGTCTATCCCCTCAGCTGATGGTAATAAAAGATATGGATTAGTGAAGACAGAACTGTAACAAGGTGGGAACCTTGTCTCTTAAACGGTGCTGGAATGTCAACTTGTCTGCACACACACAGCAGGCAGGGCTGGTGGGGTGGGCTCACCAGATCCATTTGCATGAGTCAACTTGCCTGAGGATGTTCTGATAGGAGTAGGGAAGAGCTGGAGTTAGAATGCATTCCTTTCCTCTTGTTGCCATAATAATTATCACAAGCTTAGTGGTTTAAAACAAGGCAAATTTATTTTTTTTTCAGTTTTTTATTTATTTTGAGAGAGAGTGAGAGAGCATGAGCGCAAGTGGGGAAGGGGCAGATGGAGAGAATCCCAAGCAGGCTCCACACTGTCAGTGCAGAGCCTGATGTGGGGCTCAATCTCAGGAACCGTGAGATCATGACCTAAGCCGAAGTCAAGAATGGACACTTAACTGACTGAGCCACCCAGGTGCCCCAATAAGGCAAATTTATTATTTTATAGTTCTGGAGGTCAGAAGTCTAAAATGGGTCTCACTGGGCTAAAATCAAGATGACGGAAGGGCTGCATTCTTTCTGGGGGGCTCTAGAAGAGAATCCACTTCCTGGCCTTTTCCAACTTCTAGAGGCTGCCCACAGTCCTGGGCTCATGGCAGTCTTCCACTTCCAAAACCAGCAACTGTATCACTCCAACTTCTGCCTTCATCCTCACATCTCCTTGTCTGATTCTCTTTTCTTTCTCCTCCCATGTATTACAGCCCATCAAGATAATCCAGGATAATCTCCCTATTTTAATATCAGCTCATCAGCAAACTTAATTCTGTCTGCAACCTTAGTTTCCCCGTGGCATGCAACATTCACAGGTTTCAGGAGTTAGGGCCTAGACATTTTGGAGGGCTATTATTTTGCCTACCCCATAAAGGTAGAGAAAGTATGGGAAGAGACACAGGGTTGGTCTTAGAGTTTGTTCCTTTCTAAGTGACCATGAGTGACCTCTCAGTGGTCATAGGTGATGGTTGGAGAAAAGGAAGGCAAAGCACTATGTGCAGAGATGCATGGATGCCAAAGTAATACTATTTTCATTCCAATCATATAGGAAGACACAGACTGGGGAAATATACCTTGTTTCTACTTCTGCAGGGCATATAGTGGAAACTTGAAGACCTCCAGAGACCAGATTGCCATCTCTGATTCATGCATTGCTGGTACCCACTTGGGGCAGTGGAACAGCAGTGACTGCAGAATAGTGGGCCTCAGAAGCAGTGATAAGATATTTAACTGGTTTTCACAAGCAGTGGGGAGGCTTAGCCATAGACCATACCAGGACACCCTAGAAAATAAAGTGAGGACACACACTAGATTTGTTTATGAGATACTTCTGGAACCTTCCAGAAATAACTATAGACTATTTCAGAGAGCTCAGTGTCAAAGACAAAAACAAAACAACGACAACAACAACAAAAAACAGGCAGAGGGAAAGCTATAAATCAGGATTTATTATGTTAATATGGTCCCATTTTTCACAGCATCTTAGGGCATCCAAAGGAAATTTAGATTACATTCAGGAGGGAGGCTCAAACAGATGGCAGGAGAAAAGAAACATCTTTCCTTTCAGGAGAGTCATGCTAGTTGGTGAATCAAGGGCCACCCCTGATAATCAGCACCTCTGATTATGATTTAATTTTAATTTAATGTCAATTAACTTGACAATTTAACTCTTGCCTCCCTGCCCAGGTGCTTGATTTACTGATTTATATTGGTCTAACAGGTTTAATTATATTTTTTTGTCAGTGATTTTTCCCCTCAAACTGAGGTCTTGTACCTATAGTTCTGCGCTTAGGGGATTTTAAGGAATTTGAATATCCTGGGGAACACTGCTGTGGCTTTCCCAGATGCCTCCTTCAAGACTAGTATTCGTTTCACCAGTTTCCTGGTTGCCATCTAACAGCTCACAGTTTAATTGCCCTCTGGAAAGGATCTGCCTCACCCAAGGTTATGTTTCCTCCCTGGAAACAGCCCATATTCAAGACTGGTCATTGTGGAGGTACAAAAGCCTGCCTGCCTTGTCCCTGTGGGGAGATCTGTGAAGGGCCATCCCAGCTGCAGAGCACCCCTTGGTGGTGGTTGAGGTCTCTGTCATGACTTGATCTTGGTTCCCCTCTCCCTGTACCCTGTCCTTATTCCCTCCCAGGAGTTGTTCCTGATAGCAGGCATTTCCTGCATGTGGATCTCCATCTGTGAGAGTCTATTTCCCAGAGAATTTGAACTAAAACACTTGATGTGAGAATTGGCCTAAGGAGGCGGATTCTAAAGTGAGACTTGGGAGCTGGATCACTTATTGGCTGGCTGTCAGTGAGAACCCATGGCTTGACATAGGTGGAGTCCTGGGAGCAATGGCATGGGGTAGTTTTACAGCTATTAAAGCTTTGGAGCACCTGGGTGGCTCAGTAGGGGCGTCAGACTCTGGATTTAGGCCCAGGTCATGATCTCATGGTTCCTGAGTTTGAGCTCTACATTGGGCTCTGCGCTATTAGCATAGAGTTTCTTTTCTGCTCTCTCTGCCCCTTCCCTACTTGCACACGTGAGCGCGCATTTGCGCATGCATGCACACTATCTCTCACCCGCTCTCTCTCTTTCAAAAATAAATAAGTAAACTTAAAAAACCCTAACAAACACTAAAGCTTTCACTGGTGATGAACTGAGATGGGATGTGGATATAAAGAAATGCACTGTTGGGCTTGATATCCTTAGGCATTTGAGAGGTTCAAAGGAAATGGTAATTAGAAAGACAATGAAATTGGATGGCTGTGGCTAAGTACCCAGTTTTCAGCTGGGAAAAATAATAAAAATGGAGGTGATTAATCACTAATTTAAGGCAAAGTTTGAAAAGTTAGAGAGTCTACAGGCAGCATTTAAAAGGCTCTCCTAAGGGACACGTGCTTGGCTCAGTTGGTTAAGAGACCTACTCTTGATTTCGGCTCAGGTCATGACCTCACGATTTGTGAGTTTGAGCCCCAAGATGGACTCCACACTGACAGTGCGGAGAATACCTGCTTGGGATTCTCTGTCTCCCTCTCTCTCTGTCCCTCCCCCACTCGATCTCTATCTGCTCTCTCTCTCTCTCCCCCCACTATCTCTCTCAAAATAAATAAACAAACATTTTAATAAAAATAAAAAATAAAAAAGGCTCTCCTGAGGCTACAGAGTGGAAAAGGTGAAGACTGGGCTCAGTATTTAATTGTAAGGATAGCAGACAGAATTCCAGGGAAGGTTGAATTCTCAGGCCTGGCAAGACTTCAGCACAAAGATCAGGACCCTGGTACGCAAGGAATAGGATCCTAAGGCTTCAGATGAAACATCTAGGTCAGTGTGCTAGAAAACCTTGAAATCCCAATACTCCTGAACCCTGTGGGCCCACAGAAGTAGCCTACTGCTTTCTGTTAAGGTCTAGCACTCTCCTCCTTAGGACTTACCTCTATTTCCTCTCCTCATCATTGGACACTGGAGTCTTTGCAAGAAACAAACAAGACACATGGGACACATGGGAGATACTCCATATAAAAATATAGCAGTTCATCATATGAAGTTTGGGGAGATGACAAGTTCTTGAGGGCATGCTGCACCTCTTCCGTCACAGTAAAGGATAAACTCTTTTATCTTCTGCTAATGAGGAGTCACCCCCTGCTAGACCTGCAGTTCTGAAGGCAGCACATTTTACATTTAGCAATTACAGTTTTGACACATATACTAGGTGACATAAAACACTGCCTGTGTTGAGTAAGGCTTAGAGCAGGAAGGGACTTTGCAACAGGTCCACACTGTGATCCCAGAAGCCCGACTTCTTAGGCCTGAGGACCTGGCAACTCCAATGGAACTAGAAATATTTTTGGTGGAAAAGAAGCTAAATGGAGTTTATGACAAGTCTCAGTGGGAGAGTCATAACATAGGTAAGGTTTTGGAACAAGGTCATTCCATATGGAACATGGAATTATATATATTCAAAAAACGGCTCTTAGTGTTCAATAGGAGTCTGGTAGAAATGGAGCATCTGACTCTGAGACATCAAGTAAAAATGTATCTAAAATTTCTTATTATGATATGAATTTTGTCAGACCCATAAATTCATAGTGTTAGGCATGGCTAGAAGCAATCCTTTGTAAAACAACATTGTATATCTACGACTGGGCAGCAGTGGGGCTGGTAAGCCACAAAGACAGGTGGTCTATAATCCCATGTAATGTACCAGTTTCATTGTTGCCTTTCTGTCAGCTCATACTTACGACCACATTAGGGCAGAGGCACTTAAACATAGTTGCCGGTAGAAGAAAATGGTCAAGACTGTTCTCAGGTGGGTGGTTTTACCAAATGAAAATCAAATGCTGGTGCCCTGTAGCCTCACTCAGGGGTGGCCTAGAAAGGCAGTGATGAGAGAAAATCTTCCCAATGGGCAGAACCTTGAGTGATTTACTGGGTTATCTACTTGGTATTTCCTATTTAAATTGATTTATACTCATTATTTCTTTGTTTCCTTACTTTTGATTTAGCTTTCTCATCTTTCCCTAGTGTCTTAAGATGGAAGTATATATATTATTGATTTGAGAACTTCTTTAAAAAAATTTTTTTTAGACTTTTTAAAATTTATTTGGGGTTGGGGGGAGAATCTTAAACAGGCTCCACACTCAGCACAGAGCATGACACAGGGCTTGATCCCAAGACCCTGGGGTCATGACCTGAGCCAAAATAGAGTTGGATGCTCAACTGACTGAGCCATCTAGGTTTCCCAGAACTTCCTTCTTTAAAAATATAAGCATCTAGAAGGTGGCAGAACAGCATGGAAGTTTTTTGTGTGTCTCGCATCCATGAAATACAGCCAGACCAACACTAAACCATCCTGCACAAGAAAACTGCTCTGAGGATTAACACAACAATCTGCACAACCTGAACCACAGAATTCAGCAAGTACACAGTGCAGAGGTGCACTGGGGGAGAGAGAAGCCATGAGGGCAGGGAGCGGTTTTGCGTGCAGAGAGAGGACGGGGGGGGGGGGGGGAATATAGGAAAAGCACCCCCCCCCAAAGCAGCTGGAGAGAAAGTGGAAAAGTGGAAACAGCTGCAGGGACTGAACTAAAAAGGGAAAAAGGAGAAAGGAGAGGGTTTAAATTGCAGTAAGACTGTATAAACAGGGGGAGCATGGAGTCTGAAACTCTGCAGCTCAATACCTGACGGTGCTCTGGTAGAAAGGGCGAATCCCCAGGAGCAGGGTAGAATCCGGGGTTCTTCATGCCACACAGGGAGAGGCAGTTCCCCTGCTGGATGTACATCTGGTAGAGGCTATGTGGGTCCCCCAAAGGCGAGGCCCCAGTGGACCCAGGAGAACAACCACATTCGCTGGTGTTGGAACAATGTCGTTAAGGGTGAAGCCTGGTGCCAGATGTGTGTTATGATTTTTCATAATCCCTGAAACACTGCTGCTACACTATCTTGCAAACTTTGCCTGATGCGGGTGGGCACCCAGCTGCAGTCTCTGGGCATCGGCAGCAGCACAGTCCTGGGAACATTCCTGGGTACAGCCAGCACCTGGCCATTGCTCAGTGAGACCCTCCACAGGGGTCAGGATGGGTCAAAGCCAAAGTCCCTCAGAAGTAAGGGGTCGGAAAAACAGCCGCACCTGAGACAAAACTCAGGAGGGAGGTGCTGCCTGGGGCTTGGTCACGGACTGTGTAAAAGCAGGGAGTGGACAGAAGCTGAAGACAAAGGACAGGTGCACGAATGCTTATCAGGGAAAACAGAGTTCCAACACTAGAGACTGGGTAGCTGGTTGACGCCATTTTCACCCCTCCCACACACCTGCATACACACCTATAAGCACCACAACAATCCACCCCAGTAAGTTAAGCAGAGCCATCTAGTGGAGAACAGAGCCGTTGCACTAAGTCCTGACCAACTGGGACACCCTCGCTCTTCAGGAACATAAGTCTATCTGCCTGCTTAGTTTATGGACTCTAAACTGCTTCATAGTTTGACTTCTAGGGGAAAACAAAGTAATTTCAGTTGTATTTCAGTCTGTTCGCTGGTCCATCTTATTCAATTATCTTTTTCTTTTTTCTTTTTTCTCTTTTTCATTTCTTTTTCTTGAATACAGAAAGAGAAAAACTTCATTTTTATTTTCCATTTCTATTAAAAATACTTCTTTTTCTACTATATTTTTTCCTTTTGTGTAAATTTTTTCAAATTCTATTTTACTTCCATCATTTCATTTTAGTCTACTTCAGTATATTCATTTTTTTCCAATTTTCAAATGATTTTTTTTCTTTCCCCTTTTGTCTCTAAGCTATCAAGCCCCTTTCAACACCCAGACCAAAACACACCTAGGGTCTAGCATCATTTATTCGATTTGTGTGTGTGTGTGTGTGTGTGTTTATTTTTTTAATTTTAATTTTTTAATTTTAATTTTTTTAATTTTTTTAATTTTAATTTTTTACCTCATTAATTCCTTTTCTCCCTTCAAAATGACAAAATGAAGGAATTCACCCCAAAAGAAAGAGCAGGAAGAAATGACAGCCAGGGACTTAACCAACACAGATACAAGCAGATGTCTGAACCAGAATTTAGAATCACGATAATAAGAATACTAGCTGGAATTGAAAATAGATTAGAATCCCTTTCTGTGGAGATAAAAAAAAAAAGTAAAAGCTAGTCAGAATGTAATAAAAAATGCTATAACTGAGCTGCAGTCTCGAAGGATGCCACAGTGGCAAGGATGGATGAGGCAGAACAGAGAATCAGTGATATAGAAGACAAACTTATGGAGAGTAATGAAGCAGAAAAAAAGGAGATTAAAGCAAAACAGCACAATTTAAGAATTAGAGAAATCAGTGACTCATTAAAAAGGAACAACATCAGAATCATAGGGGTCCCAAAAGATGAAGAGAGAGAAAATGGGTAGAAGGTTATGTGAGCAAATCATAGCTAAATTTTCCTAACCTGGGGAAAGACACAGACATCAAAATCCAGGAGGCACAGAAGACTCCCATTAGATTCAACAAAAACTGATCATCAACAAGGCATATAATAGTCAAATTCACAAATACTTGGGCAAGGAAAGAATCATGAAAGCAGCAAGGGAAAAATAGTCCTTAACCTACAAGTGAAGACAGATCAGGATCGCAGCAGACCTATCCACAGAAACTTGGCAGACCAGAAAAGAGTGGCAGTATATATTCAATGTGCTGAATCAGAAAAAATATGCAGCCAAGAATTCTTTATCCAGCAAGGCTGTCATTCAAAATAGGAGAGATAAAGAGTTTCCCATACCAAAAAAAAAAAAAAAAAAAAAAATTAAAGGAGTCTGTGCAAGAAATTTTAAGGAGGACTCTCTGAGGGAAGAATAGAAAGGACCAGAAAACACCACCAGAAACTCCAACTCTACAAGCATCATAATGCCAATAAATTCATATCTTTCAGTACTCACTCTAAACGTAAATGGACTAAATGCTCCAATCAAAAGACATAGGGTAACAGAATGGTTAAGAAGACAAGATCCATCCATATGCTGTTTACAAGAGACCCACTTTAGACCTAAAGACACCTTCAGATTGAAAGTAAGGGGATGGAGAACCATCTATCATGCTAATGGTCAACAAAAGAAAGCTGGAGTAGCCATACTTATATCAGACAATCTAGACTTTAAAGACTGTATCAAGAGATGAAGAAGGGCATTACATCACAATTAAGGGGTCTATCCACCAAGAAGACCTAACAATTGTAAACATTTATGTGTGAAATGTGAAAGCACCCAAATATATAAATCAATTAATCACAAACATAAAGAGACTCATTGATAGTAATACCATAATAGTAGGGGACTTCAACACCCCACTCACAGCATTGGACAGGTCATCTAATCAAAAAATCAACAAGGAAACAATGGCTTTGAATGACACACTGGACCGGATGGACTTAACAGATATATTCAGAACATTTCATTGTAAAACATTCCATCATTCTTCTCCAGTGCACATGGAACATTCTCCAGAATAGACCACATACTGGGACACAAATCAGCCCTCAACAATTATAAAAAGATAGAGATCATACCGTGCATATTTTTAGACCACAACGTTATGAAACTCGAAATCAACCAAAAGAAAAAATTTGGAAAGGTAAAAAATACTTGGAGACTAAAGAACATCATACTAAAGAATGAATGGGCTAACCAAGAAGTTAGAGAGGAAATTAAAAAATTCATGGAAGCCAATGAAAATGATAACACCACAACCCAAAACCTCTGGGATGCAGGAAAGGCAGTCCTAAGAGGAAAGTATATAGCATTCCAGGCCTTCCTAAAGAAGGAAGAAAGATCTTAGATACACAACCTAACCTTATGCCTTAAAGAGCTGGAAAAAGAATAGCAAATAAAACCCCAAACCAGCAGAAGACAGGAGATAATAAAGATTAGAGCAGAAATTAATGCTATTGAAACCAAAACAACAACAACAACAACAACAACAACAACAACAAACAGTAGAAAAGATCAATGAAACCAGAAGCTGGTTCTTTGAAAGAATTTAAAAAATTGATAAACCCCTAGTCAGTTTGATCAAAAACAAAAAGGAAAGGACCCAAATAAATAAAATCAAGAATGAAAGAGGAGAGATCATAACCAACACAGGAGAAATAAAAACAATAATAAGAGAATCTTATGAGCAATTATATGCCAATAAAATGGGCAATCTGGAAGAAATGGACAAATTCCTAGAAACATATGCACTACCAAAACTGAAACAGGAAGAAATAGAAAATTTGAACAGACCCATACCAGTAAAGAAATCAAATTGGTAATAAAAAATCTCCCAAAAAACAAGAGTCCAGGGCCAAATTGCCTTCCAGGGGAATTCTACCAAACACTTAAGGAAGAGTTAACACCTATTCTCTAGAAGCTGTTCCAAAATATAGAAATGGAAGGAAAACTTCCAAACTCTTTCTATGAAGCCAGCATCACCTGGATTCCAAAACAAGACAGAGACCCCACTAAAAAGGAGAACCATAGACCAATTTCCCTGATGAACATGGATGCAAAAATCCTCAACAAGATATTAGCCAACCGTATCCAACAATACATTAAAAAAATTATTCACCATGACAAGTGGGTTTATACCTGGGATGCAGGGCTGCTTCAATATCTGCAAAACAATCAGTGTGATTCATCACATCAATAAAAGAAAGGACAAGAACCATATGATCCTGTCAATAGATGTAGAGAAAGCATTTGACAAAATATAGCATCCTTTCTTGATATAAACCCTCAAGAAAGTAGGGATAGAAGGATCATACCTCAAGATCATAAAAGCCATATACGAAAGACCCAATGCTAATATCATCCTCAGTGGGGAAAAACTGAGAGCCTTCCCCCTAAGGTCAGGAACAAGACAGGAATGTCCACTCTCACTGCTGTTATTCGACATAGTATTGGAAGTCTTAGCCTCTGCAATCAGACAACACAAAGAAATAAAAGGCATCCAAATCAGCCAGGAGGAGGTCAGACTTTCACTCTTTGCAGATGGCATGATACTCTATATGGAAAACCCAAAAGATTCCACCAAAAAACTTCTAGAACTGATTCATGAATTCAGCAAAGTTGCAGGATATAAAATCAATGCACAGAAATTGGTTGCATTCCTATACACCAACAATGAAGCCACAGAAAGAGAAATCAAGGAATTGATCCCATTTACAGTTGCACCAAAAACCATAAAATATCTAGGAATAAATCTAACCAAAGAGGTGAAAAATCTACACACTGAAAACTATAGAAGGTTTATGAAAGAAATTGAAGAAGACACAAAATAATGGAAAAAGATTCTATGCTCCTGGATAGGAAGAACAAATATTGTTAAAATGTCAATACTACCCAAAGCAATCTACATATTCAATGCAATCCCTATGAAAACAACACCAGCATTCTTCACAGAGCTAGAAAAAATAATCCTAAAATTTGTATGGAACCACAAAAGACCCCAAATAGCCAAAGCAATCTTGAAAAAGAAAACCAAAGCAGGAGTCATCATAATCACAGACTTTAAGCTATACTACAAAGCTGTAATCATCAAGACAGTATGGTACTGGCACAAGAACAGACACTCAGATCAATGGAACAGAATAGAGAACACAGAAATGGACCCACAAACATATGGCCAACTAATCTTTGAGAAAGCAGGAAAGAATATCCAATGGAATAAAGACAGTCTCTTCAGCAAGTGGTTCTGGGAAAACTGGCAGCAACATGCAGAAGAATGACCCTGGACCACTTTCTTACATGATACACAAAAATAAACTCAAAATGGATGAAAGACCTGAAAGTGAGACAGGAAGCCATCAAAATCTTCGAGGAGAAACAGGCAAAAACCTCTTTGATCTTGGCCACAGCAACTTCTTACTCAACACGTCTCCAGAGGCAAGGGAAACAAAGGCAAAAATGAACTATTGGGACTTTGTCAACATAAAAAGCTTCTGCACAGTGAAGGAAACAATCAGAAAAACTAAAAGGCAACCGACAGAATGGGAGAAGATATTTGCAAATGACATAGCAAATAAAGGGTTAGTATCCAAAATCTATAAAGAACTTATCAAACTCAACACCCAAAAAATAAATAATCCAGTAAAGAAATGGGCAAAAGACATGAATAGACACTTTTCCAAAGAAGACATCCAGATGGCCAACCGACACATGAAAAAATAGTTAGGCACCATGATTACTTTTGATTAAAGAGGAGATTTCATATAGGACTGTCTCCAAATATTAACTAAATAGGAAGCCAATTAATTTACCTTTATCCTAAAAGCCAATAAATAACCTATAAACAGATATTAGCATTAAATAACATTACATTAATTAGCATTACAATAACTTCCTGGGTCGCCTGGGTGGTTCAGTGGGTTAAGCTGAGTCCATGATCTCACAACTCATGAGTTTGAGCCCTGCATCAGGCTCTGTGCTGACAGCTCTGAGCCTGGAGCCTGCTTTAGACTCTGTGTCTCCCTCTCTCTCTGCCCCTCCCCTGCTTGTGCTCTCTGTCTCTTTCTCTCAAATATAAAAAAATAAAATCAACATTAAAAATTTTTTTAAGATTAAAAAACATAACTTCCCAAGTTGATCTAGTGATTGTCATGAACATTTCTTCTAAAGATCAAACGAATATATTGTGGGTTAAATAGTATTGACCTTTAGTACTTTTTAATCCCATTGATTTTCCTCATTCTTGCTTTTGAGTTTACATTTTTTAAGTGACATTTAAAGGCACATATACTTAACAGCATTTAATTAAAAAAAACATCAGGGGACAGTTGTATAATAAAATATTTCCAAAAGTAAAAAAATAAAAGAGAAAGAGTATTTGGAATTTAAAAACAAGCACATGGTAAAGAGGTGCAGAGTCGGTAGGAGTAGTCCGAACCATTAACGACAACTTAGGTTGTGAAGGAAGAGCACAGACTGAAACAGTGAATTATTGTGACCTTGTGCATTCAAACTGATTTGCCAGCCTAAACACAGTCTTTAGGAGCTGGAGAAGATTGGTGTTCATCTGCTGTCTACACTGGGTCCAAATCATAGAACTAGTATCCATGCCCTGCTGTGGATGTTGGACAGAGCAGGACTTCACTTTGTGCTCCATTTCAGCACACTTTCACCCCAGATCTGCAAGCATCTTGGAAACATTGCTTCATTCATCTCTACAACATTCCGTTTGGGGAGTTATGTTACAAATATCATGGGGCCTGTTCTCCAATTGAGAAAGTTGAATTACAGGAAGGTTAAGAGGCTTGCTTGAGGTCAGAAATTGGTAATAGAGATCAAGTGCAGACTGGAGGGGACCCAGCAATAGTTCCCAGGATACCTTGACAGTGTCACTTCAAAATCCTTTCAGTGATTTCTCTATGTCATTCCCCGGGGCAGCAAATTCACAAGTGCTAATAGAAAGCTTCTATGAGGCAATTGTATAGGCAGAGTTCTTTCTCCAGGAGACAGATACTATGCTGTTATTTTAGACCATTCTCCTACATTTTCAAAGGGTTAGAATTAATGACTGAATTAGTCTAACACTGGATACACTTCACATTTAAAGTCATAGACACCAGCATGCAATACAGACATCCACAGTTGAGAAATGCTTCTTGAAGAAATTTATTGCAATGCAAGAAAACTCTTGGGCTTTCCAAAGCCACAGCCTAGATATAGTTTCTTTTCCTTCAAAGAGGAAACTTGAGAGGGAACGTTTAGAATACCTTCACAATCAGTCCTTTCTGTGAACAAGGCTTGAAAAACTTCAAAATGTTGTCCTCATTCTGTGGTTATCTTCATCTGCCAGTAAATCTCTCGAGCTTCATATGAAGAGGTTTGAGGCATTTTTGTGGTTTCTTATACTTTGGCTTTATTACTAACTGAAATCGAATGGGTTCACAAGAAGCAGAGGAAATGGGAAGGAAAATTGAAATTGAGTAGGTGAGGCCCATATCTCTGATGGTGGCCACACTTGCTTTACTTGAGAGTAGCAAATTTAAGGCTTTAAAACCTGTTTTCTAGGGTGAAAAAATTAGAAATTATCCCCAGATTTCTGATTCAATAATTTATAATGAATGTGACACTATTTTCTAATATTTTTAACTTTTGATGTAAGATAAATTTTAGATGTATCTTTATAGCCATAACAAGTTTTCTGGATAATATATGGCAAATCATAAACTTCTTTCCAAAGATAAAGAATATTTTATTTCCTGAACCACTCAAGAATATACATTCTCCTTGAACACATTGCTGCCTTTAATGTTCATAACTTTATGCATATAAAATCAATAACAATTACTATTTATTAAGCAGCTTACTGCCTACCTATACAAAGTATGTAAAGTATACATGTATGTATACAGTCTATATATAAAGTATATATGTATACATACACACATATACACACACATAACATCCTTTTTAATAATTCAACAACCCTTCAAAAATTTATCATCACTTTTATTTTCCCTATGAGGAAAAGGAGACTAAAAGACTCATGGTTTCACAGCTATACGTTCCTGACAGAATTTTTTTACATGAAAACATGAGGTTAAATTTAAAACAAACCAAAATAAGAAAGATACAAGGTGTTATCTATATACTCCTCCATATAATTAAATCTGGAGAGAGAGAAGTTCTAGGAAAGAAAATCATTATCGAAGTGCACTGTCAGAATAATCTATGTGGTGGGCTAGAGCTGTTAGACCCAGTTTTCTGCTGAAGAACTCTGAGGCTCACAAGATTGCAAACTGTTGCCTGTGAGTTGTTTAATATCAACCAGGTGTTCAATAGCAGAGTTAGGACTGTAGGAATCTGTTCACTATGTGCTTTTTTTTTTAATTATTATTGCTAAAATTAACATAGAAAATCATATCATTATGACTATAGGTCCTAAAATTAGGTTAGAATTTTCTTAGAATGTGCCACTTGTACTCCAACAGTAAGATAAAATTGTCCAAGTTGATGTATGCAGGTGGTGGGTCTGAGAGGTGCACAAATATCCATTGAAATCTGAGTAATAGAATCAGAGTTGATGGGTCAGAAGGATCAAACATGTAAATTGTAGCAGTTAAACTATGTAGAATTCAGGAAACATTTTCTGCATCCTCAATCCTTGCGGCTTTGGAAATTTGGGGTTTGAACGACTCCTTAAGCCAAAACGTGACTACTGTATTCCTCCAGATTCCATTACAAATTTGGAGTCAACTCTCACTGGAACTCTTCATTTCCCTTACAGGCCAGATTTTCTCCCCTGTATCCACTCACTTATAGATGGGATGGTAAAACTCTGAATATCTCTCTCTATATTAAGTAGGTAGGTAGGTAGGTAGGTAGGCAGGTGGGTAGGTAAGGTACCTAGGTCGGTGATAGGTAGCTAGATGGATAGATACAGCACACTTCTGGATCTGATATTGAGTGGCTATAACATTGATTTTTCTGCCCTGATAGATTCTAACAGCTAAAGCATTTTCTTACTCTGCTCATTGGTTCTCTCACAGCAAGCCTTCCATAGCAAGAGCGTTTCAGAAATCCCTATTTACCGCCATTTGGATTATCTACATTTCACCTGGCTTCTCCACTCAAATGCAGTTTTAGGCCAAGAGCCCAGCAGTGTTATTCTTTTAATTTTATATGCCCACAGAGCTGAAACATTTGAAGTGCAAGCGTGGGGCTGTATACTTTTCAATTAGACGTTGGCACGTGCAAATACTCCTGACACTAACTGGCACAGACTAACTACCATTCACTTAACTTAATGGATACTCTAATGGCACGGCCAATGGTAGAGCAACTTTGGAGACTTGAGAAATCTAGAAGCAGTGGAAATTATAGTCCACAGCATGACAAGAAGTCCTTTTTAAAGGTTTTGCACAATGAGCTTATTTCAGAAATGAAGAATGCCAATTGGATTAATCTGCCAAATCTTGGCAGGACAATGATACCAATTGCCTTTTGTAACTATTTACTTACCTCTCTGTTTCCTTAGGTATAGAGAACAAGCAAAAGTATTGCTTCTTACATTTGTACTGATGCCTTTTTACTTGAGGAAACACAAATCAGTGAGTTTCCTTCCCTCTTTCCCTCTTGAACCCTGTGAGTTTTCAAACTTCAAGACCTTTTTGTTTTCCACACTTAGTTTCTCATGAAATATTCTAGGTCTATGTTTGGATCGACATATCTTTAGGGCTTATCCTACATATCAAATTTTTAACTATTGGCATTATTATCTGCAAATTTCTAGTAGTCATTTTTATAGTCTACAACTATGGGTGTTATTGTTCCCTATCCATTTTATAATTTCAACTAAATCGAGCAATGAAAATTTTATAGTGCATCCCTAATTGTGCACCAGACTGGAACTGTTCATACAAATTCCAAGCAATTATAAGGCTTTCTGGGAAACATTGGCAGCAAACACTGGATTAAATGTTTATAACAGCAAGCCAGATGGGAAACAGAGATAAGGAAAATCTCATGGAAACTTATTTTTTTTTTCCCAAACCAAAACACTATTTTAAATTAACCTGGCCAAGGGAAAGCATTTTCACACTGTTGACCAATAAAGATCTTTTGGTAAGTAACAGCAGTTAAATTGTGAGAATAATGTTACATGGACATAATTCATTGTGTCAACTGTGACTGATGTTACAAAACAGATACTAAATAGACAGAATTGATGACTGAGACTCCAGTGATGTGTTAGCTCAAATTTGAAGAGCGGATGCTTTAAAGTTAAAAATGTGCTTCATATTATATTGAAGGTGGAAAAAAATCACATGGGAATATTTAGCTGTACTTGAAAATGCTTGACGTGGAGACTGTGATGCATATATAGTCAACTTTCTCATGCTAAAAATATTTTTACTGCTTGAGAACTCAGAGTAAAGACTGCCATTTTTGTAAATAAATCTCTCTCTTATTGGAACTGGGCAATAAGCTAATCTCACCAATTGAACTCAGTTTGCTTCACTTTTTTAAATGTTTGTTTATTTTTGAGAGAGAGAGACAGAGAAAGAGACAGAGAGAGGAAGGGGCAGAGAGAGAGGGAGATACAGAATCTGAACCAGGCTCCAGGCTCTGAGCTATCAGCACAGAGCTCAACGCAGGGCTTGAACTTATAAACTGTGAGATCACGACCTGAGCTGAAGTCAGGTGCTTAACCGACTGGGCCACCCAGGCACCCCTCATATTTGCTTCTTCTGATTTGAGTAAAAAAATGTTCTGAAAGTTACAAAGGTAGGTTTGTAGGGAAGCTGTTAACACTGAAATTTCAAGTCCCTTCACTTGCATGGTTTCCTTCCCCAGAATGATCCCTAACAATATGTTCACATGCTCATATATTTTTTTAAAGTTTGTGAGGGAAGCTATTTTAAATGTAATTGGTTAATACTACTGTCTCTTTCCATTCTGATTGTCCCTTCATAACATTTTCCTTTTGCTAGGTGGTATTGGAGTGACCATGAGCATTTCTGGATTACGGCTAGGTGAATGTTAAGTTTAGGAGACATTTATTGGATTTAGTCATATGTATTTATGTGAGATGCAGCCAATTCCATGTAGTTAATGCTACTTAGAAGCTTAGAAATGGCTTCTGGGAATAGTTTACTACTCACTATGCCTAGCCACTTGTTATGGAAACATGAAGGTACAGGCCAGGAGCACTATTAATATGTCCTACACCTTGCCTGACATGCCTATTGGAGGAAAAATAAGGTTTAAAATGCATACAGCAAGGAGCTAGGCTATACAACATTTTTTCCAATTAATAAATATGTAAAAGATATTCACACTTAAAACAGAAGTACAATGTCTTTTAAAAACCCTAAGTTATATTTTCTAGGAATTGGAAAAGGAATATAAATATAAATAAGCAGCAAACATTTATTCAAAAAGTTGTAAGTCTCAGACCTTTTTTATTTTTCACATAGATACGTTTATTTTTGAGGTGAGAACACTTAAGATCTACCCTCTTAGCAAATTTCAATAATATAATATTCAATATAACATACAACATAATATTTAATAATTTAGTAATACAGTATTACTAACTATAGTCATCATACTGTACATTAATTAGGTCTCCAGAACGTATTCATCTTTTTTTTTAATTTTGTCCCCATATTTATTTATTAATTTTTTTTGCTTTGAATATGTATTTTTTAATATCATTTATTTTCAAGTTAGCTAACATACAGTGTATACAGTGTGCTCTTGGCTTTGGGGGCTTTGAGGGTAGATTCCTGTGATTTATCGCTTACATACAACACCCAGTGTTCATCCCAACAAGAGCCCTCCTCAATGCCCATCACCAATTTTCCCCTCTCTGCCCCCATCAACCCTCAGTTTGTTGTCTATGTTTAATTAAGAGTCTCTTATGGTTTGCCTCCCTCTCTGTTTGAAACAATTTTTCCCCCTTTCTTTCCCCCATGGTCTTCTGTTAAGTTTCTCAAGTTCCACATATGAGTAAAAACATGATATCTGTCTTTCTCTGACTGACTTATTTCAGTTAGCATAATACCTTCCAGTTCCATCCACACTGTTGCAAATGGCAGGATTTCATTCTCTCTCATTGTCAAGTAGTATTCCATTGTATATATAAGCCACATCTTCTTTATCTATTCATCAGTTGATGGACATTTGGGCTCTTTCCATAATTTGGCTATTGTTGAAAGTGCTGCTATAAATACTGGGGTACATGTGCCCCTATGAATCAGCACTCCTGTACCCTTTGGATAAATTCCTAGTAGTGCTATTGCTGGGTCATAGGGTAATTCTATTTTTAATTTTTTGAGTAACCTCCACACTGTTTTCCAGAGCAGCTGCATCAGTTTTCATTCCCACCAACAGTGCAACAGGGTTCCCCTTTCTTCAAATCCTTGCCAACATCTGTTGTTGCCTGAAGTGTTAATTTTAGCCACTCTGACTGGTGTGAGGTGATATCTCAGTGTGGTTTTGATTTGTATTTCCCTGATGATGAGTGATATTGAGCATCTTTTCATGTGTCTGCTGCCATCTGAATGTCTTCTTTGGAAAAGTGTCTATTCATATCTTCTGCCCATTTCTTCACTGGATTATTTGTTATTCGGGTGTTGAGTTTGGTAAGTTCTTAATAGATTTTGGATACTAACTCTTTATCCAATATGTCATTTTCATATATCTTCTCCCATTCCATTGGTTGCCTTTTAGTTTTGTTGACTGTTTCCTTTGCAGTGCAGAAGCTTTTTATTTTGATGATAAAATATCATCAAGATAATATTAAATATATTGATATATTAAGTCAATAAAATATTAAATATAAAATATTATCAAGATATCTTTTTATCTTGACCTTGATGAGGTCCCAATCATTCATTTTTGCTTCTTTGCCTTCAGAGATGTGTTGAGTAAGAAGTTGCTGTGGCTGAGGTCAAAGAGGTTGTTGCCTATTTTCTCCTAGGGTTTTGATGTTTTCCCGTCTCACATTTAGGTCAAAGACAATGTTTTCATTGCAAGTCAAGAAGGTGTGTTAGAGTATTTGAGTGAAAAAGATGAGAAAATATGAACTTCTCATTTGGATATACATATGTGAAGAGTGTTTTGCCACCTTTAATTTTATTTATCAAAGGTATTGAGAGAATATTAATATAAAAATTAATGGAATATGAAATATAAGGGATAAAAGTGAGCAGTGTAATCAATAGAAATTATTCTTAAGATAATTTAACAAATATTTTTATATCATACTTAAAGCAGTAATTTGTTAAGTTGAAGAGAAACATTTTGAGTAGAAAACATATCAGACCCTGGGCTTGTTGTGAATTCAATAATGAAGAAAAATGAATTCTATGAATGCATTTGGGAAACCACTTAAACTTCCTGCTGTATTAATTAACTTTTGCTGCATAAAAAACCTCCCCTAAACTTAATGGCTTACACTATATCATATGGGCCAAATCAGGCCCATGACTTGTTTTTGTTTTTGTTTTTGTTTTAGGTTTCACAACCTAAGAATGGTATTTACATCTTTAAAGAAATGAGTTGTTGTTGTTGTTTTAAAAGAAAAAGAAGAAATGCAACAGAAACTTCAAGTGACCCACAGAGCCTAAAGTATTTACTATCTGGTTCTTTGCCAAAACAAAACAAGACAAAACAAACAAACAAAGTCTGCCAAACTCTGGCTTAAAATAACTTATTTAGCTTACTATTCACCATATTAGTGATTTGGGCTGGGCTTAGTTGGGCAGTTCTTCTGCTGCTCTGGTCTGACCTCCTTCATTTTTTTTAGTTACCCACTGGTCACCTGAAGCCTGGTGACCTGGCATTTCCTCCCTTCCAGGTTTGGTAGTTGGCTGGCAGTCAACTGGGATGATGGAGCCACAGCCTCTAATCATTTAGCAGATAAGTTAGAGCTTGTTCATATGATTGCAGTTGCAGTGTTTCCAATAACAACAAGCAGGGACAAGCCCAAATCCAAATGCTTGTTTGCATCATGCTTGGTAATGTTCTAACAAAGTAAGTCACATGGATAAATCTAGAGTTATTATTGGGGGAGATACTTCCAAAAGGCATATATGGAGGAAAAGGAAAAAATTGTGGGGGTACCTGTCTGGCTCAGTAGGTAGAGAATGCGACTCAATCTCAGGGTTGTGAGTTCAAGCCCCATGTTGCGCATGGAGCCTACTTGAAAAAAAAAATTATGGCCAATCTTAAAATTATCCATACTTGATTTGACATAAAATAATGGCAATAACAAAGATAATGTACAACTAATAATAGGCCATTACTATGAGGACGGTGGTAACAAACTCTTAAATAAGTGATGTCAATTCAATGAGTATTTAATATTAGTAGCTACACCAGAAATCTGAAATGCCATGAAATTTTCTGTTCATATATGAAAGAAATCTGATAGCCATCTTCTCCAATTGACAACAATCCTTAAATATGACATGGAATCATCAATACAGAAAGTGAACTTAAATGAGTATTTACTAAACTCTCATCCTTATGGGTTGGAAGAACAAATATCATTAAAATGTCTATACTACAGAGAAATCAACAGATTTAATGAAATCCTTATCAAAATACCAACAGCATTTTTCACAGAACTAGAACAAACAATCCTAAAATTGTTTTGTGCATAGAACCACAAAAGACCTCAAATAGTCAAAGGAATGTTGAAAAAGAAAAACAAAACTGGAGGTATCACAATTACAGATTTCAAGTTATGTTATAAAGTGGCAGTAATTAAAATAGTACGGTACAGTGATCTCCCTGATGTCAGCCATAGAAACATTTTTTTCTGGATATGTCTTCTGAGGCAAGGGAAATAAAAGCAAAAATAAACTATCAGGACTACACCAAAATAAAAAGTTTCTACACAGAAAAGGAAACAATCAATGAAACTAAAAGGCAGCCTACTGAATGGGAGAGGATAATTGCAAATGACATACCCAATAAAGGATTAGTATCCAAAATGTATAATGAACTGATACAACTCAACACCCTAAAAACAAATAATCCAATTAAAAAATGGACAGAAGACATAAATAGACATTTCTCCAAAGAAGACATACAGATGGCCAACAAACACCTGAAAAGGTGCTCATCATCATTCATCATCACAGAAATGCAAATCAAAAATACAATGCAATACCACCTCATACCTGTCAGAATGGCTAAAATCAAGAATACAGGAAACCACAGGTGTTGACAAAGGATGTGGAGAAAAAGGAACCTTCTGCACTGTTTGTGGGAATGCAAACTCATACAGACACTGTTGAAGACAGTATGGAGGTTCCTCAAAAAATTAAAAATTGAAAAATCCAGGAATACCAATACTGGGCATTCACCCCAAAACTCCAAGAACACTAATTCCGAGGGACACATGCACCCCTATGTTCACTGAAACATTATTTACAAAAGCCAAATTATAGAAGCAGCCCAAGTGTCCATTCACAGATGAATGGATGAAGAAGTGGTACATATATACAATGGAATATTATTCAGCCATAAAAAGAATGAAATCTTGCCATTTGCAATGACATGGATGGAGCTACAGAATATAATGCTAAGTGAAATAAGTCAGTCAGAGAAAGGCAAATACCATATGATCACTCATATGTGAAACTGAAGAAACAAAACAAATGAGCAAAGGGAAATGAGAGAGAAAACCAAGAAACAGACTCTTAATTATAGAGAAGAAACTGATGGTTACTACAGGGAAGGTGGGAGGAGATGGGGATTAAAGAATACATTTATCATGATTAAATTTAAAAAATGTAATTGTACTGTAATTTGTTGTAATTTCTTAGTCTAAAACATAGTTACTTTCATGCCTAAGTTTAGATATATATTTTTTAGTTCTTTTTCTTCTATAGGATTTCCAAAATGTCCTAAGTTTCAGGTCCCATAAAACTGGATCCTCCTGGGGAAGGACAAGTGAATGTTTCTGCTCTGGAGAACTAGGCCTGGGCAGGAGATCAGCTGGTACAAAGAAACAAGGGAGGAGAGAGTTCCAGTTTCTTGAGGAAGGGTATTTGTAATTCTGAATCCTTTTGTCCACTCCAATTGATTTAAAAGCCTTAATAATCCTTTTTGCTCATTATCAAATGCAATCTATCAACCTTAGGGTAATGAAAACCACACAGTTTCATGCTAAGTTGCTATATTAAATACCTGTTCATCTTTGTTACCTCCATTCCTACTTCCTTGGCAATATTCCCCCTTCCTGGAGAGTGCGTTTGACATAAGGGGGTTTCATTTGGGAAATGGAGGAAAAGCCTCTGAGAGATCAAATAATTTGCCCATGGACACACAGTTCACGGGGGAAGCTAGGATTGCAAACAAGGTGTATCTGTTGCCAAGGACTATTCTTTTCTCATCCATCTCTCTTGGCCTTCAACCTTCTAATTCATAGGACCTGCCACTCTAAATTGATGAGAAATAACATCTTACATGGGAATTGAGACTTTATTATATGTTAATTATCATCCATCACATATCCTCTGTATGCAAAGTCCTATATTAAGTGCCAGAAATCCTGGGGAATATATATAATATAATATAATATAATATAATATAATATAATATAATATAAATTATTATATATTATATATTATTATATATTATTATATATTATTGTATATTATATATAAATATAAAATATATATACATATGTATATATATATGGTAGCACATGTTAAGTATCTAGTAAGTGATATAAAATCTTCACCATTTATAATTTATATCAGAGGTACTTAATTTTCTACAACGCCACCAATCTATCTGACTTGTCCAGAAATGTTCAACCAGCCATAAAGCCAAGGTCTTTAATCATGTTTCCTCAGCATTCTCTTGGCTGAACTACCAAGATCAACCCTGCTATTATTACTTGAAACCAATAGGTGTTCTCTAAAGACATCTCAAGATTAATTCAGACCCTTGAAGTTACTTCTAGCGTTTACTATAGTGTACCCTGATATTTTTTCAGATTTTATTCCAAGGTTGAAATCTCTGATCTTTATTCTTCATTTCTTTGTTGTGTACTTTCATTTTCCCTTTGTATTGCTGAAGCATCCTAGAGAAAGTAATTGAATGCAGAGAATATTTCTCTATTTTTAATTTTTTAAATGTCTATTATTTTTGAGAGAGAGAGCGAGCAGGGGAGGGGAAGAGAGAGAGACACACACACAGAATTCAAAGCAGGCTCCAGGCTCTGGGCTGTCGGCACAAGAGCCCAAAGGGGGCTCAAACTTGTGAACCGTGAGATCATGACCTGAGCCAAAGTCGGACACTTAACCAACTGAGCCACCCAGGCGCCCTGAGAATAATTCTTATAATAATGAATTGGATTCTTCCCATTCCAAATTTGAGGGCTCTGTCAAGGAAGCTAGATGATAAGGCCTTTTATATGTAGGTATAGTCTTTGAGAAAAAGCATGTGATTTCCATGCAACCATTTTCTTTGATCATGAAATCCATGTACTTGGGATCAAAGAGCAAATGTTTGTGGATTCAAGACACAGCCCATAATTTTAATGATTAAAATATGTGTCCAAAAAGTAAAACCTAACTATTAATCTATTGTATTCATTATCTTCTTGGTTAACATGCCCAGAGGCTAATGCCACAGTGGTGACTCAAAGCTACCACACAACAATTTATTTTACTTTATATTTTCAGATAAAATAGAAAAATTACACTTATTAAAAACAGTACATAATTTTAACCTTCAGTTACCCCCTAAACCTAGTTTGCCCAAGGTCATTATGTCATCTGACACAAGTCCAGGGCCTCTGAGAAGAAAGCCACAGCAGCAGTATAGAAGCTGTGAGGAAATCTGGATAAACAGGTAAGCAGGTCTTAATGGCTGTTCTTCGGCCTAATTTACCAAGTCTTCATCCTACACTTTAGAATTCAAATGTTTCAGAAACAAAATTAAATTGTGCCACAACCAAATCATAGATGGAAGTCCAAATCCTGTGTAATTGCTTCATCACCCTTATGAGAAGTTCTGATTAAAATGAGTCACATTGACCTTGGATGACATGGCCTTAGGGGCAATTATTCCCCAAGGGACTTAATTAAATGCAATTAGACCAGTGAGAGAACATTTAACAAGGCCCCTTGTGATACCTATGTTTCCAATTTATTTTTCCAGCAACTTTCACTAATGATTTGATTCACTCAACATCCATCAATGGATAATGACTGGATACTCACTACTACAAGGTGACAGTGGGATACGTGGATCCCAAGATTCGGGAATTAGAAAAGACAGACATGTGACAAATTAAATAGTGTTTTCCAGATTTATCTGATAATTGTGTCCTAGATGTATGGAAAATAATAGGGACTGACACAGGCCTGCACTAGTCCAATATTAATTATAACAAGAGCCTCAGGTAGGAGCAATGATTTCTGGCAATGAGAAACCCAAAACATTATTCAAATGATTCTGGACAAGGGAGGAACAGTATCAAATGTGACCGCTAGGCTTAAAGAATAGATATCAGGAGGTAGCAGGTAGTAGTGGTTGTCAGAGGTGGGAACTGGAGTCTAAAGCAAGAGGGTCAAGGGGACCTTCAGAGAAAAAGGAGTGGTCCAAGATCAGAAAGTTCCAAGAAAGCCCAGGAGTGCACGGTCAGGAATGAGCTAGAGTCCATGTAAATAGTCTGAAACTGAGGTGAACCTGGGCACTTCAGGTCTGAGCAAGGCCATGACTTCGAATGAGCAGACTGCTGGCGACCACAAATGCTCAGAAACTGAAGGGACAGGACAGCTGGCCGGGGCAGCAGCAAACAAAGAGAGAATCTGGCAAGGGATCCCAGTCAGGAGTGGATGCATAGCCTTAAGGAACTACTGACCTTGCTAATTGGAGCCTCTGGAAGGCAGGTGAAGGTTTTCTCCAGGCATCTGCAAATCTGGAAGAGCTCTAAGAAAAGAAAGAAAGGAAGAAACAAGTGGAAATATATAGACGTAATCATCACAGAAAAAAAAGAACAATGTAGGATCCCTTACATAATAGTTTTGATTTTTGGGGTATACTGGTTGGTACTGTTTTTATTTTTAATTATATCGGGGGCAGGGTAGGTGTATATATAGAAGTAGAACATGAAGTTGTCAAAGAGGCTAAATGTACTTCTCCAGTTCCACTGAATACTGAGGAAATTTTGCTCCAACCACAAAGTTGCTGAGATGTTCCCTTCTTTGTTAGTTAAGGGACTGTCTTACCCCAGAATTGTAGCAGAAGTAAGGTCATGCACACTCCAACTTACAGAGAGCAGATTGGAGAGGGAGTTCATCCAGATCTGACTTAATTCTAGAAGAAAAAAAAAAAAAAAAAGAGAGGGGGAGGGGGGCCATGTCAGGAGATTCAGCTGGTTTCCAGGAGGAATGATGAGTTTGCATTGTGTTGTGCTGATGTAAAACTGACAGCAGGACATTGAAGGGAAAGTCTCTACTGGCCAGCTGAAGGAGGATGAGAGCTGGAAGTGTAGACTTTGGAGTCATACATAGAACTGATAAGTGAAGTTGAGTAGGGGAGGTATTGTTGCTTCTCAGCAGTAGTCACATCATCTGGAAGTGGAAATTATTTCCATTATTTCCATTACCTCCATTTTTAAGGTGCTGACTCATTTCACATAAACAAGAGCATGACTAGCTGTAGTAGACTTTGACCCCAGCTGGACATGATCTTAATTAGATGGGCAGCGGTGGAAGTTTGTGAACTGCAAACATATTTGGAGGTACAGTTTAGAAAGATACCTACAGCAAAGAGGTGACAGAGCAGAGCCTAGTGACTGGCTGGTCATCAGGATCGTTGGGCATATGCTTAACAGAGCAGGGTTTATAGCTCCATCAGTCACTTGAGTTAAGACTGGCTCATTTCAGTGTTTGAAAAATCAGGGGAGATGTGGCTAAAAAGATTCTCTCTTGGGGTTTCAATTATTTTCTGGTTGCTATCATAACATTCTTATCCTGGCCTTTCACATGGCATCCTAGAACTTATATCCCTATTCCAGCTGAAACTACAGAGCCAAAATAAAAATAAAAAATAAAATAAACCCTGTGGGGGAAACTGCTTTTGAATAAAAGTTCTTCCTTATCTACATGCATCATTTTATAAAACATCTGAATTTAGAATACAGTGGCCAAATACTTCAGGTACTCATTTTTTCAGTGAGCCAGCTATAGTGTCATTAACTGTGAGTGAACGTTAGGGTTGGGTATGATACCCTATATGCAGAGACAGGTCTGGGTCCATTGGCTTGGTGATAGCAAGGATGAGTGTGTTCCATGCCAACTCTGTTGAAACGCACCCAACTTTGGAACGATAATTTAATATAAGCAGCCAAACATGGACTTAGTCCAACCTCAAATGTCCTACTAAAACTGTGTGATGGCTCATAAAGATAGCTCTGTCTCTAGGAATTTTATGGACTAAAACAGTGTGTTGAAGTGATAAATAGCATCCCCAATACCTCCATTAAGAGCTACGTCTGTATTGCTTTGGACCACCATGCAGCAAAGAGAAATGTCCAGCAGAAGGGAATCAAGAATGAAGCCTGCATTCTCCTTTTCTTTCGGATGCTGCATATATGACTTCATTTTTTTCTAATCTTCAAAATGGAAAAAAGAAGATTCTAAGTATAATCAATTGAAAGAATATTATGGTGTTCCATGTTTTGAGAAAGCATCTTCCACTGCTTCATTAATGTCTCTTCTGTAACAATTCATGATCCCTGATATGTTTCTTTCAGAATTTACTGCCATGCACACATACTTCTTAAATATCTTTAAATTTAAATGCAAGTAATAAGAAGTATATGGCACATTGGGTTTCCCTTTTTGCACTAGTTTCTAGGGAGCTCAGAGTGAAATTCCGGGCTGAATTCCTTATCCCCATCATTAAATACAATGGTTTTCTGCCTCCTTTTCTGCATCTTCCCTCTTTTTGAAAAATATCTATTATAAGTATAGTTTGGCAGGTTTTTAATTTCTCAATAAATTTGGGGGGAGGTGCAATTTTATGGCAGCATAAAATTAAAGAATAGCAAGAAATATAAGTGGCTCTTTATTACCCATGCATTGCATGCTCATCAGAACTTGAGATATTTTTCCTAACACAGCATGGCTTCATTGAGTGGGTAATGTTAATGCACATCATACTATCATGCCACTGAATTCCCTATGGGATCTTTTTCATGTTTATTACACTCCATACTAGAAAGGGTAGATTTAAGATGGAAGGATAGAGAAGGTGAGGTAAAGGAGGAGCAAGGGAAGAATATATAGTTTCATGAACAAATGAGTGAGAATAAAGGTGTATTTGAGTAATTTTTATAAAACACTTTGAGATTCTTTTTCTCTGTGGAAATTCACACACTTCCCTACCATTAGCATTAATTAGTAAGAGGTTATTATAATGGCAGTGCTTTATATGGCATTACGGAAAGAATGAGTGCATGTAAAATTCTGATCACACAGAAGACTCATTGAGGCAAATGCCAAAATTTTCCTGTAGAAAATTAAATGTATTTTGACTTTATATTTGGTTTTAGATACTGAAATGTTTTACTCTTATCCAAATCCTCTTGGCCTTTGCAATTTTGGAACCAATATAATGTGTTTTGTGGTATCTTAAGGTATCATTCATGATGACATTATGACTGCTAATAAAATCATAGGGTACCCAACAAAATGAACTTCTGGATTTGGCTTAACTAATGATTTAGGATGGAAAATTCTCAGGGAAATTGTGCATGAATTTATTCAATGAGAGAAAGAACTCACCCAAACATGCTAATTCTTCTGGATGCCTGAAGACTAAAATCTTACTTGTATACTCAAAAAAGTTAGGAAAGCCCATGTTCTTTGGCTGAAATTTATAAGTTGGAATTAAAGATGTATTGGTATTATTCAATGAGATTTCTTATATAAAATGAGCAAGGCGATGGTCAAGAAAGTAATTCTGAAGTACATGCACACTAAGGAATAACAAGGCACCCACATCCTTAACAGCAAATTCCATTTTTGTATTAGACTGATAGGAGAAATGCAGTGAGAAAAGATGATAGGGTATTGGTGCTTATGCCAATAGTTGCATTTCTTCTTTATTGAGAGCTTCTTCATCTCTTCATTGCTGGAACACGGTATCCCCCCCGCCCCCCCTCCCCGAGGCCTAACACAGACTGAGTCTACATTGGGCTATAGGATCTCCTTATTCTGACTGAATTAACCTTTCAAATTCATCAAATGAACAGGCTCTGTTTCTGTTAATTGGACATTTTATTGACTAAACTGATTGATTTAAGCATTAATTTCAGTTCACTTAAAAAAATGTCTACCTGCAGTATACAAGATCTCTGTAGATTCAACAGATCTTACTGAAATTTAATGCTTGAAAATACAAATGTCCATCTCCAAGAAGCATAGGAAACTTGTGCAAAGCCAATTCATTTTTTAAAATTTCTTTTTAATTCACTTATTCAGCAGATACTTTTTGAATAGAAATAGGATTGAACAGAAATAGGAACAACTATGAACCAGTCAGATCTATTATTTCTTTTGTCCCTAGAGCTTATGGCTAGGGATATAGTGTCCTCAGTGCAAGGCTAGGAGTTAGTGCAGGGTGCCATGAGAGGACATGGGCGGGACATCTAACCTTGCTGGAGGCGGGATGGGAGCAGAGAACAGACTAGGCTTCCCAGAGGAAATGACCTAAGCAGATGGAAGGGGTGATGAGGAGACTGATGCAATAAGAGGCAAGAAATACGTGACCTATTTTTCATTGTATCAAAAGAAAAGAAGAAAAAGATGAATGTGGAAAACTTGTGATTTCAATGGCAAGAATCTGTCAGGATCGTCTTTGTGATTTTCTTTGTGAAACAAGAGACGGGAGTACAATCACATTGTAAGTGTGGAAGAAAGAATGAGGAAGAAAAATCAGAGTGGGATAATACGGACAGGGAGGGTTGTGCAAGGGAGAGGAAAGGTTTGAGAAAGGTAAAGAAAGTTTTAAATAGGTGCTAGAAAGAACCTGAGAGAGAGAATCTCTTAGGAAAATATAATAAGGTTGTCAGCAGAATTGAGGGACAAGACAAGTTCATGACTTTTTAGAAACATTACTTCCCATAGTTCTGTGATATTAACCAGCAGGGCTCCACTGCTTAAGTGTAGATATAGAGGAAATGGAGAGATGGATGACTGAGGGTAATGATTTTGTTCGGCTGGAGTGTTAGAATAATCACAGGCAAAGAGTGAGTATGAAGACATAAACCATCCAGTCTCACCTGAATAGGAAAAGCAGTGAAGTCTGGATGAAGCTGATAGAGAGGTTCAAGGTATTATGAGTCTCAGCAAGGTCAAATAACAAATCTCATGAGTGACTTATTAGGTGGGTTCAAAGATAAGGTGGGAGCCAACATTGGGGGAAGCAGTTCCAGATGATGACACAGTGCAGTGTGTGTCTAAGGGAACAGATGGCTGAAGGAGAGGTAAAGGTCTCTGGAGCAAGAGCCCTGGGTGGCAAGAGAAACATCCATGCTGGTGTGGGAGTTGCACAGGAGGATGTTAGGATGTGAGGAATGATGGAAGACTATGAACCATGTGTTAGGCTCACTAACAAACTGAAAACAGGAGAGTATGCGTTTCACAGAAGCAGGGTTTTTAAAAGATCCTGGAGTAGGTATAGCATGGGAACTGAATGAACACCAACTGCATCTCCTGGCCCAAGCTGGGAAAATGAACAGCTTCTCCCAGAGAAGGTGTCATAACTCACTGTCCTCAGGAGAGAACCTCTGGGAAGACAGGTGAAGAGTTGAGGATTTAGCACAAAGAGGTGCCATGGCTTGCCCAAAGTCACCAAACAAGAAACTCAGGGTTTTATCAATATCCCTTGGTACTGAAGGCTCTAGTACTTGCAAGAGGCTTCCTACTGGAAGTTACTTGCAGCTCTCTGCCAAGGGCTTTCTATGACTGCAAGGCAAATAGAATGGGCGAGAGAGGACCTATGCCCCCAGGACCAACCTTTAACAAATAATTGAAAAAGGTAGTGAATACTTACCCAGGTTCCTTTGTCCCCAGATAGGACAACTCTAAAGTATGTTCTAAACAGTTTCCCAAAATTCCCAGAGGGATTGAGCTATAGTTACCCACACTTGCTCATTAATGCATCCTGCATTGGTCTTCCCTGTTTGTCTTGTGTCTCCCCTCTCTTAGCTCCCTGGGATTGTGTTGCCAGGATGCCCATCTATATTTGAATTTCATATAAACAACACTTTTTTTTTTAGTGTAAGTATATCCCAAATATTGCATGGGACATAATGTATCCTAAAAGTTTTGTTTGTTTTTATTTGAACTTCAAATTTAGGTGAGCTCCTGCAGTTTTATTTGCTAAATCTGGAAGCCCTATTTGGGATTGCCTTCCAAATAATTTACTTGTATTCCTATCCTTCCCTCAATATTTGCTTCTGAGGGAGACCAAAGTAAAACAGTCAGCAACTATTCCAGAGGGATAAACTTTGAAGAAGAAAACAGACTTGAGAAGCAACATTCTACTGCAACGTTGAAACCAGATTGGAATTATAAATGACTGTCCCTCTAATGCCAACTCTAAAGTTACCAGGAAAAGGCTACAAACCAGCCACAGCACATTTAGCTTGATTTGTAAAAGCCATCACCTCATCAGAAAAGCACCTGTTATCCAGTCACCTTTATTAAACTCAATGCCAAGTATCATTAGTACAGCAATGCTGTGATGATGTGTATTCATTCCATCACCAAATGTCCTAAATGTCTATCACTGGAGAACAGCCTCTGTTTCAATAAAATATTACTGAAAAGGACGCGGGGAGGCCATGCAACCCTGGTGATCTCCTTGACCAGCCACTTCCTAGCAATAAGCTGTGCTTGATTGCATCAACACAGGGGCTCCCGGATGCATGATTATTAATGAACTTTCAAACTGAGGCTTGTTTGTTAATAATTTAATGAAACCCCCAAGTGTTTACTTGCTGCTATTTCTCCCAAGAGATCCCTCTGCAAATTCTGGATAGGAGCTGCTTCACTCCTCTACCCCAACAACATTGCCAATGTTTTCCAAGCTGATATTTACTACATCCTTACTTCCATGAAAGCATCCAAGCCCGGATGGTGGGGTGGTTTCATTTCTCATCAGTGTAAAACTAGGCCTTTCAGAGTATCTGCATTTCCCCAACATGTCTGGTGATTCCTGTGTCTTGAATTTCACAGCAGAAGTTCAGTTGTTTATCACTTTTGTTTATGCACAGTGAAAACAAATCATTGGTGCTAGTGTGAAGTTGTGTTTCAGGTACAAAACTTGCTCAAATATTCCCACAAAATTCCCGGGTTAATGAATGTGTGGTAACTTCTCTCAATGTTTAAAATGATCTCCCATCAGTGCAATCTAATTTTAGGCATCCTTACTGTTTTGTTTTTTTTTTTTAATTTAAACTATTAAACCAAGTTCACCCATTTCTCTCACCCTGTCACCTGCTGCCTCTGGCAACCACCAATCTGTTCTGGTCTCTGTATCTATGAGCTTGTTTTGTTTGTCTGTTTTAAATTCTACACATAAAAGAGATCATCTAGTATTTGTCTTTCTATGTCTGACTTATTTCACTTAGCATAATGCTCTTGAGGTCCTTGTTGTCACAATGGCAAGATTTCATTCTTTTTATGGCTGAATAGTATTCCATTGTGTGTGTATATATTTATCCATTCATTCATTCATCCACTGGTGAACACTTAGACTGTTCCCATATCTTGGCTATTGTAAATAATGCTGCAGTGAACATGGGGGTGCATATATCTCTGAGTTAGTGCTTTCATTTTCTTCAGATAAATACCCAGAAGTAGATTTGGTAGATCATGTGGTAGTTTCGTCTTTAATTTTTTGAGAAACCTCCATACCGTTTCCCATAGTGGCTGCACCAATTTACATTCCCACCAGCAGTGCACAAAGTTTCTCTTTTCTCCACATCCTCGCCAACACTTGTTATTTCTTGTCTTTTTGATACTAGCCATTCTGCCAGATATAAGGTGTTATCTCATTATGGTCTTGACGTATATTTCCCTAATGATTAATGACATTGAGCATCTTTTCATTACCTTTTGTCGATCTGTGTGACTTCTTTGGAAAAATGTCTATGAGGATTAACATTATTTTCATGTAACACTGGGGTCTTTTATCTCAGCAATAGATAGTACCAATCTGTGGCAGTATCAGCAAACCTCAGGGCTTCCAACAGCACTTGAGTCACTGGGGAATGCTAGTGAAGTTCACTTTAAAGAAAATAATTCTTACTTTTATATGCATTCTGCAGACTTCCTTTTGATTTCCACAGTGAGCCTATTGATTTCAAAGTGTCCTTTCAGGATCACTTCGAAGGCCAGAGTCTCATCCATGTCCCAATTCATTGACTTTGCTCCATGCTCGGTACTTGTTTGAAGTCTGTGGGGTTCTGTCTAAAAGAGGCTCAGTAGGCAGCAGAGAGAGGCAAGTGTCTAGTCTCAAACCTCCCTTGTGGGATGATTACAAAACCAAGTAGAGACTGGGGAACTGGGTATCATCTTGACAATGAGTCATCTTCCGAAAATGAGTACTCAGATCCAGCATGGCAGGAGATGACTACAAAGGACGGCATTTTATAAAGGGGCTCACATCTTTCTCTCCTGCCTGTACAAACTTCACCATTTTGAAATCTCAAGAAGTTGGTTCTACACCAGAGTTTGAAGGCAGATAATCTTCTGATTCACAAATTACTAAATTATTTGAATATAAATGAGAGATCAAGATGGATGAAGACAACTATCTTCATTTGCTTTCATCACACACTCCTAATTGGTAGTTCAGGATTGTCCCCATAGAGCAGATGAACAGCAGAAACCCTACCCTACTTTAACAATGCACAGAATTGCACTGTGCTTCCTCCTATCTGCTGCTTTCTGAGGGCAGTATTGTTCTAATAATAAGGTCGGATGGTTTTTCTATTAGTGGCAACTTATGACAATATGTAACTTCATGAGAGCTGAAGAACCATAGTTCTGCTGCTGCCTTTCCTTGCTCCATATGGTTGATCCTACAATATATTTGAACATGACACAATAATGTAGATAGATTGCATGGTGGGCCACAGTGACGAGGCATTCCAGGCTTTGTACCTCACCCATTACAGAGGGCTCCCCACTGAGTCAGACTCCAATTCAACTTTGTAATTAATTTTATTTAACATTCTGAGTGACTTTTACATCACTTAGTGTCTAGACATAAGCTCAAGTAGCTGAGACATGCAAAAATTCACACAAAGTGGAAATTTATCTTTCTGTGGGATGAAGTTGTTTCATGGAATTCAACAGTCCATTTTTTAAAATTACTTTTCTTTATCACTTTAACTTAGCTGGGCATACCTGTGTTTGCCAAGAGGAAAGCTTTTTCATAATGCTAATGTCTTCAGACCACACATTTGTATCCTTCATAGGAATTGGGAAGGACCTAAGTTGAAAAATCAGAATTCATAGGCATCTCCCCCCAGATTTTCCAGACCCTGTGTAAGTCACTTGCCACTGTTTGTAGAGCATACCTCAGAGTCTGCTTGGAGCTTGTTGTGATTACACAGTTTTTCCAAAGACCCAGGGCAAGGGCCACATCATTTTAATCTGGGAAATGACTCTTTTGAGCAAGTACCAGATAAAGTTAGTGATTTACGAAAGCTTTTATCAGTCTCCTGATGGCTTTTACAGAGTGGAACACTACATGACCCATGTGATTTGTTTTCATTTACAAAGGTGCAGAGGCTTTGAATTTAAAAATGGAACGTTTTCTTCTCGTGCCAAATGTAAACAATTTAACATCCATTTCCCATCTAGCTATTTTACCAGTTCAAAAGAGTTTATATGAATCTTATCTGTATTATATTTCCTGCTGATTGGCAGCGCCTCCTACTTCAGCTGGGAAGCCAAAAATGTGCTGGCTCAGATTTGAACAGGAAAGGAATAACAAAGAAAACTGGGAAATAAATGTAATGAGTGGTTACAGGGTGCTGAAAACTATACTTATCGTTTCTTATTCTCACAGAGTTGGTGCTGCCATATTGATTTATGCCTGGGAAGTCTTTTACGGAAACACACAACAAAAGCTTCAGATTATTTTGTCAACAAGAAAACACAGTTTACCTTATCTTCAAAGTCCCCATCTATCTATTCCTGATTTAAGCAGTTCCATATTCCTTGCTTGCTGAGATCTCTGTGAGCCCTAGAGAAGATTTGCATTGGATACAGTAATTCACCATAAGAGATAAAATCCCCCAGAATGTCACAGAGCTGGTTTTCAAGGCCAGTGGAATAAATCTGGGGGGACCACTAGGAGTCCAGAGAACAAAAAGTATTGTGGCTCTTCTAGGCTGACTTAGAGTCAGTTTACTGAGCCCTTGAGACCCCCTTTTTTCTCCCTCCAGAATGCAAAAGACATTTATTTGGCTTATTGTTTAAAGGTCTTAAGTTTCTTTCTCACATTCAAGGCCTGAACAATTGGAAAGGAGAAGAGGGAAAAGAACAAAAACAGCTGTCTAGACATTTCCTGGTGGAGGATCATGTTTATAAGCCATTTTCCATGCCTTGTCCTAATAATGTATTATGAACTGAGATAAAATACTAGATTGCAAACTTGGACCCTATTGTGAGGAAGACAGGAAAGGGTTATGGTTTTCTTCCCAAAATTAAACTTTAATTTTTTTTAAGATCACAAGACCAACAATTTCTATTAAAGGCCTTTCTTCTGGCCACTGTCCCAGAAATGTTCCCATTTGCCACTGGCTTCCCCACCCCACATTCCCTTACACTCTCCACCCTACCCTCCATCTGCAATTTTCACTCCACTCTCAAGCTTCAGTTTAATTGGACTTAATAAGTATATGGGGAGTATGTTATTTTTCAGTAAATACCCTGCCTTCCCTGTCAATAAGCCTCATGACTATCACCACCATCTAACAATTGGATGCTCATTAAAGATAAGACATAACGTAAGGTAACATTAGTATTGACTAAAAAGGATAGATGTGGATGTGCTTTCTGAGGCTCTCTCGGCAAGATGTATTTGGCAGACAGAGCATTATAGGAGGCCCAGGTTCCAGTCCTTGAGAAAGACATGTAACCTCTCTGAGCCTCTACTTTAATCACCAACAAAATGGGGGCATGGGGCCAATAGCTTAGAAAGTCCCTGATTCCTGAAAGGTTTTTTTTTTTTTTTTTTTTTTAACTTTTAAGCTTTGTGTTTTTAGGAAGTTGACTATGTCCTTGAAAATTTCTTCTTGCTATTAGATGTGCTTGCTATGAGGAGTGCAAAATGTTTTACTAGAATACACATGTACTGATCTTCATATTAATATTTTACATTATTGAGTACTGCTAGTTCACCAAGTGTTCACCCACCAGATAACTTCTCACTCATTAGGCAACTCACCAGTGTAGTGCATAACATTATCAGGTGCTAACTGCAATACAGTGACCTTCCAAAGAGCAAATAGGATGGTGCATATGATGGCAAAATAACTGGTAAACTAAAGGTCACCAACCAGAAATTGTAACTGACATTTAACAGACGTTTCCTAGTCTCCCGTTCTTTTCTTTACACCATGATACGTGTCTTCTTTTTCTTCCTCCGTACAAAGAAATACACTGATTTCCTGTCCCGTGTATTTACACATGGTTTCCATTTGAAAGGTCATCAGTTATTTGGACAATGATAACAAGATATTTCATTAAAAAGTAATCTTCAAATATTGAGCACCTCCAGAGAGGGAACACTCTCATTAAGTTCATTTGATGATATGCAGTGTGTGTATGCAGTTAAAATTGAAGGAGGTGGCATACCATCTTCCCAGCCTCAAAAACCCAGCCTCAGATAGAACACCTTGACATAAGATTATGCTTCAGGAACATACAAGTTCATTTAAAAGGTATAACCCAAACTGTACATTTTGTGTCTTACCAAGACACTAGTCTTTGAGCAATAAGTTCAAATTAGATGCTCAAAGAATTCTTTTAAAGCAATGAATGGAGAAGTGCATGAGTTGCCTTTATATTAATATACAACTGATTCTTGAACAACACAGGTTTGAACTGCATGGGTCCACTTATATGTGGATTTTTAATACAGCACAGTACTGTAAATGTATTTTCTCTTATGATTTCCTTAATAACATTTTCTTTTCTCTAGCTTACTTTGTTGTAAGAATACAGTATATAATACATATAACATACAAATTATGTGTTAATCAACTGTTTATGTTATCAGTAAGACTTTCAGTCAACAGTAGGCTATAGTAAAGTTTTGGTGGAGTCTGAAGTTATACATGGATTTTTGACTGTCCAGGGGGCCTGGTGCCCCTAACCTCCACATTGTTCAAAGGTCAGCTGTATATTGTATTGGTCACTGACTACTGGGTGATGGTTACTTATGTGGCCTACTTCACCAAAGTTGGAGAAATAATAGTAGTAGGTCTCATATGATATCTTTCTTTATCTGTTTGTTCTCTTCTCCAAGGGCAAACCATTAGGCTTATTAGGTATACACATTAGTCAGGCATCTTTGAGATTTAAAATTATACAGAGCTTTCCTAAAGTGCCAGCATGTTAGATAGATAATCCGATGCCTCATTCACATCTGATGGAGACAACTATTAGGTTCATTTATGCCAGTCACTGGCTGGACTAGTGCCATACAGCTAATTACTTGGTTTTCCTTTATAAAAATGAGGGAATGGGGCCCACACGATCTCCCGGTTCCCTCATGGCATTAATATCCTGTGGTTCTATGAAAGCAGCAACTGTGCTTACAGAACATTCTTTGTTCACTGCAATATGTAATAGGAAGAAAAGATAGCATTTATCCATGGTTATCTTTGAGACGTGGGATTATTGGTGATTTTTAACTTATTAACTTATTATTATTAAATGTTTTCAGTCAGAATTTTTTACAATTAACATTCATGATTTTATAATCAAATGAAACAAGCTTTATTTTGTTTCATTTTAAGAAAAAAAATCTAATTTAAGAGAAAAAAATAAAAGGCAATAATGCAAAATATTAGTCTCCATATCCAGATCTAGAGCCATGTGTTTCAGACTTTTATGGACCCTATTCTGGAGGTTCTGATTCAGTAACTCAGGATGAGTCCTAAGACTTTGCATTTTAGCAAGCTCCAGGTTCACACTTTGAGGAACCTGGTGAAACATCATATGGATATAGTGCTTTGAGTCAATCCCCACCTATAAGTATTCCTTACCTATGACTATCATAGTTAGGAGGAAAATTTTCTATATCAAAAATTATTTAACCTAAGAATCTTCTAGGGCTAAAGAACTGTCAAAAGACTCAAATCCACTGGAAAATTGTGGCTCCACCCCAGATGGCACTTGAATAACCCAGAATGATCAGCTCATCACCGCAGAGTTTAACCCATTTGGGCCCTGGACCCCCAGGATCCTCCAAATCTGCACACTAGGAAAACACAGTCTGATATTTAAAGTCAGGGGTCAGTAGTTTGGATCTGGAGCTTTGGTACTAGAACATGCTCTCAGTAATGAAATTATGGGTCATCCTTTGGCAATGGATTAGCTGGTCAGTGAACTGAACTGACTGTTTTATCACTGGGTTTCACTTGAAATGTCAAGAAAGAAAAACTTACAGGGAAAGAGAATGAGAAAGGAAATGGCTCCAAAAAGAATATGCATTATAATTAAAAGAATAACAACTGAAAAGAATATTGACTTAATTTTGATTTTGTTGATTTGACCACATTGCTGAGGTCTAAATGACAAAAGAACAGTTAAATGGATCTTCCAGCCACAGAATGTTTTCAGTTTACAAGTCTTCATTTCAGAAGCAGCAATAATACTAATATTTATTGTTTGTTCAGAATTGTTACGAACAGAATGTTTGTGTCTCCCTACATTCATGTGTTGAAGCCAATCTCCGTTGTGATAATACTTGGAGCTGGAAACTTTGAGAGGTAAATAATGTTAAGTGAGGCCATGAGGATGGAATCCTCACGATGGGATTAGTGGCCTTATAAGAAGGGGCAGAGAGATCAGTCTTTGTGCTCAGGCACTGAAGAAAGGCCACATAAGGACATAGGGAGAGGGCGACCATATGCAAATCAGGAAGAGAGCGCTAGTCAGGAACCAAATTGAAAGACACCTTGATCTTAGACTTCCAAGTCTCTAAAATGCTCAGAAATAAATTGCTGCTGTTTAAGCCACCCAACCTGTAGTACTTTGTTATGGCAGCCCAACTAGACAAAGACAGTGCCTTAATTGCATTATCTGATTTATTCATCCACCATGGTCACTTTAACGTTTATTTATTTTTGGGACAGAGAGAGACAGAGCATGAACGGGGGAGGGGCAGAGAGAGAGGGAGACACAGAATCGGAAACAGGCTCCAGGCTCTGAGCCACCAGCCCAGAGCCCGACGCGGGGCTCGAACTCACAGACTGCGAGATCGTGACCTGGCTGAAGTCGGACGCTTAACCGACTGCGCCACCCAGGCGCCCCCACCATGGTCACTTTAAAGAAGAAACCCAAACCCACCAAAATCTTACTGTATTCAGAATTATCAATAGTGCTCTTTTATATTTTGCTGTAGAATCTTGTTATATATTTCACATGTGTGTATACGTGTGGACCTACCCTTCATGTTCATACAGGATACGTAAGGATAGATGTGTTTGTTAAATACCTGTGCCTGTAGTGGGGCGGATACTGGATCCAATTTATTTAGCAGCTAATTCCCTCCCATTGTCCTCCCAGAAATTCTCTGTCTCCACATTATTGCCAGAGGGAAAAAGGAAGGATGCAGGAGCAGAGAGAAAGGAGGAGAAAAGAAAACCAAGCATGAAAAGAGAGAAGAGGAGAGAAAATGATGTCAAAGAGCAAATAAAGGAGAGTGATTTAGAAGGAAGAAGTGGAAGAGTGACTGTGAGAAGCCCTGCTTTCCTCTGCCCTACTCGCTGCTCTGTCCCCAGATTCTCAGGCTACTGCCACGCCCATGCCCCATGCCTGTTATATCCATTCTCTGACCCTGTGCCTGATGAAGCTTTCACCTCACTCTCTAACTTTTGCCCCCAGCACTCCAGCTAGAAACAGAAATAAAAGAAAATTTCCTGTTTCCACCCTTAGTATTGCACCAAGAGGCTAATTAAAGAAAACACAAAAACCTATGACACTTTCTAATTCTTTAAAACTATAAATGGTGCGTGCACAGCTCCTTACAGCCTCCTTCATGGGCTGGACCTCCACCTTTCTTCCCCAACAGCTCTGGAGACCTGCTTAAATGTATGCAGAATGGATACCAGGGGGGTCCCCTTCAAATTGACTTCCAAAATGCCCATTACACATCACCCCATTATGCATTCCATTCTTTGCAGGGTTTTATTTTGGGGATGTACATTGCTGAGGAAAGAGAGGCCTTTAGGGTACAGTATACTTCAAAACACAATTAAACTCTTCATGTGGAAATGTAAAATGCATTTGTATTCTATTAAAGCCTTTGGCCTTATCAACTGCAGAGTGCTCCATAACAAGGTCATTAGTAACCAGCCTTACACAATGGGCAACAGGCATCAGCTGCACAAAAACAAACAGGGGCCCCAAACACCACAATAACTTCCTGTACCTGTTCTTGTTTGCTTGCTGAGCCCTCAAACATTGGGAGTTGCTGAAATACATAAAAGCGTAACAGCTTGAGTCAATATTTACCAGCCTAAGCGAGTGATTTTATTTAGCGAGACGACTGAACCCTTTTGAATAAATACATCTCCTTGCAGAGAACAACCCCAGGCAGGCACTGGGGGAAGGGCTAAGACAGAACTAGTTCTGAGGCTCTGAGATTTTAGAGGAGCCTTCTCTGGACACTTTTCTGCAATTCTCTGCCACCTAGGACAAGAGATCCAGTCCAGGAGCAAGTTGAGAGAACTCTCACCTCCAGGCTGCACTGGCTTCTGGATTAGTGGTTCTCATCATGTCACCACAGGGATTCATAAATACTAGTTCCTGGGCCCAGCGTTGCTGATTCAGAAAGTGTAGGGTAGGGCCTGAGGATTTGCATTTCTAACATATTCCCAGATGATGTTAGTGCTGCTGGTTCTGGGACCACACTGAGACCCACTGGTCTAAACCAGCTCTGTGCAACAGAAATGTAATGCAAGTTTCATGTGCAATTTGAAATTTTCCAGAAGGCATGTTAAAAAAAGCAAAAACGCACAGATGAAATTAAGTTTAATAATGTATCCATAACAGAATTAATTCAAAATGTAATCAATATAAAAATTACTGAAATATTTTACATTCTTTTTTGTACTAAGTCTACAAATTCCAGTATGTAATTTACACTTGCATCACATCTCAATTTGGACTAACCATATTTCAATAGCTCAGTAGCCACATGTGACTACTGGTTGCTTTATTGCACGGCACAGTGCTAGACCACGCTCTGGCTACACAGAACCCAGGAATTCCCAGACCTATAGCTATAAGCCTATCTCCGGAGCCTGAGTGTCCCCACAAATGTGTGTCTTACTGTTGGAGTAGAGTGCACATCCCCAGGCTCAAAGTTTGTCTTCATGGTGGGTGTGAGATGAACAGGTGAAGAGTATTGGAATAAACTTGGATATAAGGGTGTCTATATGTATGAACATGAGGCCCCTTGAGGTGTGAGGCAGAGTTGGGGGGGGTGTGGAGAAACAGAACGAGCTGGCAGTGTGTGCATGAGACAGAGGAAGGAAGGAAAGAGAAGAAAAGGCAGAGAGAGAGAAGAAAGAGAGAGAGAGAGGAGAGAGAGAGAGAGGAGATGATTCTATTCCGGGCTCCCTTCAGTTACAGAACAATCCATTTCCCATGGCACACCCTCAATGAATTTTGCAAAAAGTTCTGGTTGCCGGTGCATTTGCACCATCTCACTTGTCTTCAGGACACTTCAGGACTCATAAAAGGAGATACCTCATCTGCCTTCCTGCTGCAGGGGTCCCCTTTCCTGGCTTTTTTCCTTTTCTTTTACAAATGGCTTGGGGTCTGACTTGAAGGAGTGATCATAAAGAGAATGATTACTTTTATACTCGCTGCAATGAGGAGAGGCTTCTGTGAGGAGGGATTAAACATGAAAATCAATACCAGCATTGGAAAGCATCCTCTTTTGCCCATATAAGTGCTGCCCACAGGGTCAATAGCTGGAATTAACCTGGATCCTTTTTTTATTATTACTATTTTTAATAAAGATGCTTTATGATAGACTCTGATGTGAGCTCCCACTCTGCAGCTGCACCAATGTGAAGGGAAAGAGCAAACAGTTTCATTTAAGAATTAACTTTCACCCCAGTGGATACCACACCTCACGTCTACTTCCCCCACCTTCCAAGTCTCCAGAAAGTCAGAAGGAGGAGAATGAAATTAAGCTTTTTATGAGCATAAACTGATACCAACATAAAAGAGAATGAGCTCATTGCCCTGATTTTATAGGTTGTTTAATTTGCGATATACAATAATAAAAAATCACTTTTGTAGGTACAGCTGTACTGAACGCTTACTGTCTGCCAGATTCCATGCTTGGTGCTTCACTTACCTCATTAAATTTTTTCAACAATTCTATCAGATGAAGAAATGGAGACCCAGGATGGGTAAATGTCTCAAGGAAGGTATAAGTGGCTGACAGTCCTTGTCCTATTAAAGTCTTTTTGACTCCCCAAACTGTGTCATTTGCTGGATCATAAAGATTGAATGGATGGATCCTCCTTACTTGCTAGAACAGGTGTTGGAAGCTTCACCTGTCTGTGGACCTTATTCAGGCCATTCTTTCTATTACCGTTTACAAAGATAGGGCGGTAAGAAATTGCTTTTGTGATAGCCCTGGAATCAGTCCTTGAATCCTCTTTCTTACACCTCACAACCAATTGATTGGTAAATCCTGTTAGTTCTACATTTAAAATATGCCAGACTCGGGGTGCCTGAGTGGCTCAGTTGGTTGAGTGTCTGACTTTGGCTCAGGTCATGATCTCACAGTTCATGGGTTTGAGCCCCGTGTCAGGCTCTGTGCTGACAGCTCAGAGCCTGGAGCCTGCTTTGGATTCTGTGTCTCCCTCTCTCTCTGCTTGTGCTCGCGCACTCTCTCTCTCTTAAAATAAATAAACATTAAAAATAATAATAATAACAATAAAAGAAAATATACCAGACTGTAAGAATGCTGTGTCACCTCCACTGGTCAGTAACTTCCAACTCTCATCCCCATATAGACTCTGCTCCATACAGCAGCCAAAGTGAAACCACAGTAGTTAGGTCATGCCAGGTCTATGTTTAACATCTTCCAGTAGCTTTCCATCTCATTCAGAGTAAAAGCCAAATTCCTTTCAATAACCTTTAGGGCCCTAAATGTTCCTTACACACACACATACACACCACTCTTCTGATTTCATCTTCTTCCACTTTCCTCCTTGTTCACACCCCACCAGCTACACTGTCTCAATGCAGTTTTTCAAAGTCACCAAACACCCTCCAGCATTCAGACCTTTGCACTATTTATTCCTTCTGCCCAGAACACATTTTTCTTGGTTAATAAAATGGCTCACTCCCTCACTTCTATCTAGTGCCTTCCCAAATGTTTTCTTATTAGAGAGAATCCTGCCCTGACTACCTTGTAAAAAATAGCAATCTCTCCTTCCTTATCATCCTCTTTGAGCTGCATTCCTCTCCAGCACCTTCCACTGCCCAACATTTAAACATTTATTTGCTTCCTGTCTTTGTCTTTCTCATACCCCACCTTCCTCATCAAGATAGTAGTTCCATAGAGGTTTGCTTCATTCACTACCAAAATAGTTTCTGGAATAGTTTCTAATAGGCAGAAGGTGCTCTATAAATATTTGCTGAATGAATGACTGACAACCATTTGGGAAAACCAGATATGGGAAACAGGGCATTAAAATGAATTTTAGGACTGTTTTTGGGTGCTCGGAGATTAAGAGCCTGCTCCTTGAGAGCCAGTCCTGACAGAATCCCTCAAATGCAAACTCGGGAGGATTTTCAGCACTGCTTCTGAAAAAGGAAGTTCCACTTCATCTGTCTTACTACACTTTGTGTTTGCACTTGGCATCCATGGCATTTGAATAAAGCAAGAGCATGCAGTTAACAATCCAAATTGCTTCTCATGATCCTTTGTATTGCTCAGACCTCAGAGGACAAGTTGGCATCAGAGTGGGACTTTGGGCATGGGTGGTCATTCGGTAGTGTGGGCCCTTGGCCATGCTGTCTCATCTGAGTCCTTTGGGGGAAAAGATATCAAGAAGAACAATTGGAAACTTGTAGACTTAACCAAGTCTTTGTGCCAGATGGTTCCTTCAAGGTGACTTTCCACAGCATGAGCTAAGTGGGTTTATGGATTGGGCACTGAGGAATAAAGGAGAGTTGGAAAAAGCTGGCCTACTACTCAGGGGATAATCTGAACAGAGTTCAACATATAACTCAGCCCCTTCTACTCTACTACATCACATGAACCCAGAAGCCCTAAGGATAATAACGTTGCAAAAAGTCTCAGCCCTTCAAAATGGAACACTGACCAATTCAAACTGACACTTGCCAGCTGGCAAACTAAAAGCAAGTGTTTACCTGCACAGACTCAGTCCCAGGCAATGTGGTAATTCTCAACTCTCTTTCTAACCTTCTCTGGCTCTGGGGATCTTGCCATATATGCTGGGCTATCATTACTGGTTCAATTAACCAGTAATTTTTATGCCTCCATGGCATCTTGTTTGGTGCAGACACAGTCTCACTGCAGGTATGTGTGCCTCATGAGTCTGAAACAACAGCCTGTATCAGGAAAGCCTGGAAGGAAGACAGACTCCAGCCTCCCAGCAATACTATAGTGTGTCTTCGGCTGCCATAGCAGAAGAATAGTTCACAAAGGTAATATATTCTGGGAGCCTGCTGGAACGCTCAACTGACAAGAGCCCTGTTGAGATGATGTTCATTCCCCCGGGAGCGTTTCTGTTTACATGTGCCTTTACTCATCTTTCAGCTGAATCAGAAAGCTGAATGGAAACTGCAGTGTTTGAGAACACAAAATGGATTTTGATGCTTAAAAGGACTTTCATACAGAGAAACGCAGAGTTAACAATCTTCACGTGTAGGCTAGTTCTAAAACCCTAGAATTTGAGAGTTGTCTGGGACTACAGAGATGCTTCCTGTGCAGTCCAATATGGTAATCACCAGCCATGGTGATTTAGCGATTTACATTATGATTTAAAATAACTTATTTAAAGTAAAATTAAAAATTCAGAAAAAAAGTCTTTCAGGCACACCAGCTACTCACAAGCTACATGTAGTTAGCGGCTACCATATTGGACAGCACAAATACAGAACACTTTCATTTTTGCAGAAACTTCTATTGGATAGCACTAGCTAGACTACTTCCCTTGTTTTATAGAAAAAAAAACAAAGGCCAAATATCTTGCTTTCTTGTCTTAAAGATAGTAGCTTGGCTGCAATTAGATAAGATCTAGTTTGTCTTACTCTGTCCTTTCATACTACGAGGCCATCTCCCATCTCTGATGATAGAATCAAATGTTATTCTAATAACATCTAGCACAAACACAAGTGAAGGAAAGCAAGCCGGTGACACAGCCTATAAATGTCCAAGTATGAGTGATTACAAAATCAAATTAAAATAGAGTCAGGAAATCCTGTCTTCTCCATGAAACTCTGCTAGGCTAATATGAGGAGAGTTTTCCCAATAGCACTGTTCTTAAACCTGCATCTCACAGGGATCCACTGGTTACTATGAGACTACATTACTTATATATCTAACAAATGATTTTTATCAGGTTTCTTTGGTTGTGTATAATGAATGTCATGGGGAGGGTCTTAATTTCTTAAGTAACTCCAAGAAATCTTCCCTTATACTATTTATACAGGGTGCATTTAGGAACATTTTGGCCACAGCAACCAATAAGCAATAATGACAACTCTTAGCATGTATATGGCAGAAACTATTTTCAATTACCCTATGATTCAAAACTTGCAGTATAGACTAAGGTGTCAGAATTGAGCAGGCTATGGTTCTGTGGTTAATGACTCTCCATATAAAAAAAGCTGGACAATTCCTATGAAGTCTGGATCATGTCTACATACAAGAATTTCTTTCTAGTCCTTTGACTAAATTTCCCTAGGCACCAAAAGAATCTCACATTTACACCAAAGGATGTGAAGCTAATACTATTTTTTTTTAGGGTTGATGTAGACCTGAAGAAACTTCTAGAACTTATGAGGGTCAGAAACATTATCATTGTTCATCTATATCACTCATCACTATGCCTGGAACACAGTACATGTTCAGCTACTGTCTGTGGAAGGAAGGAAGGAAGGAAGGAAGGAAGGAAGGAAGGAAGGAAGGAAGGAAGGAAGGAAGGAAGGAGAAGGAAATGAATTATGCCTTTAGAATTCTGTCTAGCCTCTCAAGTAGAAGAGGAACATATATCATGGAGAAATTTAATTGTCCTAATTTGGTCCCTTTCTTCATATATATGGCTAAAGGCAATTACACCCACGAAGTAAACACCTATTTTTGCCTTCTCAGCATCCTGCATATTAAGAGAACCTATCTCTTCCTTTAGCCACTACTTCCCTTCAGGTCCTATACTTCAGCTGAAATTGAGCCTACTTTTGAGTCCAGGAGTGGACACTAGACCTGGGCCTGGCCAAAGAGATTATTTGAAATGTGAGCAAACTAATTAGAATAATCTCCAGAGATATCAAGAAGAATAAACTCAATTTTGGTGTTTCTAAGTTGGAGGAAAGTAATCCTGGAACTGTTACTAGTCATCTTTGGTCTCTCATTGGCCAACTCAGAGGAAACCGCAAAGGGCAAAAGATGGAGAAAGATGCCTAATGTCACAGTTTGGACATCTAGATCCAGTCTTGAACTTTTCAGTTACCTGAACCAATAAATTCTTCTTTCTACCATCACTCCCCTTATCCAGCTCTTTTTGAGCCTGTTTTAGTTTGGTTTCTGTCACTTGGAGCAGAAAGACTAATGATTAATATGAACACCAATTCCCCCAAATCTCTTTTGCAGGATTGCCACCATGATTCTTACAGCTATTAACTAAAAGTGGTGACTGCCTCAGGCTAGAGAATGCTCTGGAAACCACAATTTTCCTCACATTTCCAGGCATGTCTGGCTTTCATGATGGAGACCCACTTCTGAGTAGGTATCCTCTCATCCCCACACACTGTCTCCTCTGCTTTACCCCACTCTCAAGCTCACAAATCATACTTTTATATTGCTCTGTGCAAGCCTTCTGCACTTACCTTTTCCCAGGCTTTAATTTTCCAAAATCATCTCATGAGTCGGCTCAGCCCAGGAGCAAGCAATGGGAAACAAAGATTTATGTGGCACAGTGTATTTTATATTTAATAACTGATCTGTCATGGCATTTATCTGCATAAAAAGTTGGGTAATTCATGAGTGGGTTGGCAACCGTGGCCTCCAGTGAGTAATGTTTCCTGCTGTACCCCATGAAGATGGACAGCTTGGTAGATACCAACTCTCAGGTGCTCAAATATACTCAAGACTTTTCTGTAGCCTTACCAGGAAACAGTGGCCCCCAGGAACACACTGTAAGATGATCACTCAGGTTAGCTGCCTCCTGCCTTAAACAGAGAAAAACAGGAAGGAGGTGTTTTGCCCTTAGGGTTTCTCGGGCAGGATCAGTTCTCCAGAGATGTATGTTAAGTGAGTAAGAGGAGTAGCTTGGAACCCTGGTAGTTCCTTCTACTTCTGTGTCCCTCCTATCTCCAGGGTGATGCAGGGATAACAAAGTAGATGATGGTTAACAGAGATGCAGTAGTTTCTTTTCAGTGATAGTGCCAGAAGAGAGAGCACCCTCTGGAGGCTTCCAGACAGAAGTCCAGCATCTTTGCTCTGGCCTTTTCTTCCATGGGTAGCCATATATGGGAGTAGCTGCAGCTCCACGATTTCAGCAGTTTCTGGAAGAAAGACATACCTGGGCAAAGCAAGGCAGCTTTTTTGAAAACAACTAGGTCCTGCATTTGCCACACTCTAAATGGTCCAGAAGGGATTGGCTTGAAGTTCTGTACAGGCATCTTCACCCTCTCATGAATGAGGAATAAGAAGCTGCAGACAGTAGCTTCACTCCTTGGGAGCAAGTCTGTGCTGTGGAACTTCTACAGTCCTGTGTTCCCCTACTTAATCTTAAACTTAATCTTAATCCAACCAGGAGATTACTTACCCTGCTGTCAAATACCTGTTCCACTTGCCTTGGGGGTACATCTTACAAGTAAACTGCCTGTCAGAATATTTAACAGGATAAGGAGCAGGGATATTAATAAGCTTTCAAGAAATGGATGTATGACTGCTGTTGTACCCACTTGCTAATGAATTGTGGAAGTATGACAGAATTCCTTCCTAGGACTTGATTTTGTTGATAAATACAATCTATGAGGAGACATTAGTCCCATCTATTTATAATAGTTGGAAGTCATTGAGTATATCAAAATAACTACAAAATTTTGAATGGGAAAAACTGGCTTAAATTAAGTCTGCAATACCACCCATCCCCATTTTTTCACCCTAAGTATGAACTCAGCTTTCTAGTTCTGTGATTATGACCAAGTCACTTAATACTATCTGAGCCCATTTATACACTTAGTTATTTGTCCATTTAGCTTTTCTTCATTCACAAAGTACTTATTGAGAACTTACTACGTGTTAGTAAATGCATTAGGTGTTATAAAAGTGCTAGTAATAACTACCTCATATAGTAATTCCAACTGTTACATGAGACGATTTAGAAAAGCTCCTAGCACAGAGGGGATCGTGCATAAACTTCTACTGTGTACAAATTTGGAAATAAAACATATTAGAGAGTTAGGGAGAGAAAAGCCTATTTTGGGGTCCACCTAGGTACTTAAAGCTCATGTACTATTTTTATTTTTATTTTTTTAAGAGAAAGTGCAAGCAGGGGAGAGTCAGAGGGAGAGGGAGAGAGAAAGAGAGAGAGAGAGAGACAGACAGAATCTTAAGCAGACTCCACACCCAGCATGGAGTCCAATGCAGGGCTTGATCTCACAACTATAAGATCATGACCTAGGCTGAAATCAACTGTCAGATGCTTAGCCAGCTGAGCCACCCAGGCACCTGAAAGCTCATGTATTATTGCTAAAGACTCTGAAGGTGTATTTTTTTCCCTCAACAATAGAATGGCGATATTAGTCTATAATTGTCCAAGGGCCAGATAAAATTGAAGATCAGTATCTACCCATGCACAAATATTTCCCTACTTTTCTCTGGAATCCAGTCCATGATATGAATCATATTCTGGTAGAGCCTTCTTATAAGGAAAGCCACCCTTTAGGGAGAATTCTGAGAGGTGCTGTAACCTCAAATTAACAAGAGAGCTTCCCAGGCAACCTCTCTGTAACAGTCCTAAGTGATTATGCACACACAGCACTCTGCACACCCTGCTCCACAAAGGCTCCCTTCCTACTTCTCCCCAGTATCTCCAGTAGGTAGTTCAATTAATACCAAATAGATAGTCCAACAGAGTTTCTAGGTTAGTTGAAGAAATTATGTATTCCTGTACTCTCTCTACTCTGACAACTTAAGAGTGAAACTGGGATAAAAATTTTCAATATACCAAGAAATGCCTGGATATCCTAGGGCCACAATGAAAAGCCCAAAATTTCTTACTGGTTGTTTTTTTTTTTTTTTTAAATATTTTTTTTTCAACGTTTATTTATTTTTGGGACAGAGAGAGACAGAGCATGAACGGGGGAGGGGCAGAGAGAGAGGGAGACACAGAATAGGAAACAGGCTCCAGGCTCTGAGCCATCAGCCCAGAGCCCGACGCGGGGCTCGCACTCACGGGCCGCGAGATCGTGACCTGGCTGAAGTCGGACGCTTAACCGACTGCGCCACCCAGGCGCCCCAGTTACTGGTTGTTTTTCTTGGTGAATCAGTGGGGGTTAATTAAATGTCCTACTGAGAATGGGGAATCTGGTATGCTTTATAAGGCTGAATAATCCTTCAGTGCAGCACAGTGAAGATTTGTCTTGTAGGAAGCTGCTCACTAATGTGAGGTGAGTGAACTCTTTGGAAGAGCCCTAAGCCAATACAGCTGGTACGCAAGTGAGGAACCATTTATTAACCAGCACCCTGGGTGCCCTGGTGAGGGCGGATAAATTTAGGGCAACTATGCATTTTTCTTACTCTGCTCCCCCAAGAGTCAGGCCTTGCAGCATTATTGAAAATAGGAAGGAGTATTAGAGAATTCTGTATTGTAATCAGTTTCCACATAATCCTGCACTGTGCCAAAGTGGAGACAACATTCTTTTTCTTTAGGTTTTTATTTAACTCCAGTTAGTTAACATATAGTGTTATATTAGTTTCAGGTGTACAATATAATGATTCAACACTTTCATACATCACCCAGTGCTCATTATGACAAGTGTACTACTTAATCCCCATCACCTATTTAACCCATCTCTCTACCCATCTCCCCTGTGGTAACCATCAGATTGTTCTCTATAATTAAGAGTCTTGATTGAGACAAATATTCTTTAAACCAAAAGCTTTGTGGGTTTTCTTAAAAAAAATATTGTGTATTTATTTTTACCTCACAGTGAATATTCAGAAATATATCCCTCACCCTGCTTTTTGCCTCACCTAGCCTATTTGCATGACCTTGTGAACACAGATAGCTTTAGATCTTTGATTTTTCTTCTTCAATAGAACCTGGCTTCCCAAAAAGATAAAGGAGGAAGATTCCAGGACCCATCACTCTTCTGAATTCTTCTTGTCTTTGAACAATGGCTTGAAAGAAAGATACTTTATTCAATGCAAAGTGAAGGAAAATTTCTTGATTAAATTCAATAGTTTTTTTTTCTTTTTAGAAGTCAAATATATAAAATTCTGTTAAAAATCTTTGGAAGACATTTTCAAGGAGAGTGAATTATGGAAACAGTTGTTTATAACTCATTTTTTGAAATGTTTAAGGGAAATTTGGCTCCATCCAGAGTTTGGTAAGGATGGAATAAAGTCATCTTCATTCATTTAGAAAAATATAATGAAAGAGAGTCAAACAATAATAAGAGGGAAGTTCCAAAATTCACTGATTTTAAAAGTTAATTGTATGTGTAAAAGTAGTCTCCAGGTTTACTGTGAGTGCAGTGAGGGGCTATAATTATGAAGTAATTAGTAGCAAGTTAAATATCAATAATGCTGATTAAGAATTATAATTCCAGGAAGCTACTGTGGCTCATGTTTGCTTTTTAAAAAAAAAAACAAATACAAACAAGGAACTGTCATTCCAATACATTAATTTTTCTTAAAATTATGAAAGCCATTTTTGAGCCAGTCTTAAAAGTCTAAATATTTGGAATTTACCTTTGGAAATAACAATTCATGTGGACAGGATCCGCTCCAAAAGTGACTTCTTAAAATAGAGCTGCAGATTTCTCAAGTGATAGATTTCTCCTAGTGGACTAGGAATTTCCAAATTCTTATTCCTTGACAAAAATATTGAAGAAAAAAAACCAAGCAGAAATATCTGAACTAACTTTATCAGAGCTGTGGAAAACAGTCAAAGGTTTACAGCTACCAAGTCAATACCTAATCAAAAGAAAAGAGAAAAAAACCCATCTTGAGAAGGGTAGGAAAGTAGTTTTGTGGCATTTTTACTCACTCTTGCCTTACTACCCCTGCCCCCCAGACATGTCAGTGGTTTTGGTCTTCATGCAGTAGCATCCTGATTCTCAGTTCCTACTTCAAACCAGAGGAAGCAAAGCAGAACTTATTTGTAAATTACTGTGTGTGTTTGTTCTAACTTATATGAGAGATATCTGAAAAACGATGCAGTGTACTTGTTTCTGTTTTGCCCACCTTGGAATTTAGGCAGGAAAGGTGGCAAGTTCTGCTCATAAAAGCTGCAAGGTAATTATGGACCTGTAGATGACTGGGGCATGAGATTACAGGTGGAGACATACAATGAACTAAAGCCTGGAGGAGAGGCTGGGTTGAGACTCTGTGGGGAATTAACACATTCAAAACCAGCCATGTATATAAGGGAATTTAGAAAGCTACGCACATGCCCAGGCAAGATATATGGTCAAAAAATACCAGAGGCCTTAAAGTTTAACCTCAGAATTATCCCTAAGCTTAGAACAAGCCTAGCTGAGTTTTGAAAGATTATCCCAGAACAGACCCAATCTGCAAAGATTAGGAGACCTCTTGGTATCTAAGCAAATCTCTCTCAAAGCAAATCTCTCTCAAGACAGCTGAATGCAGAGACTTCAGTGATTACACATGAAAAGGAATAGTCTTTGCTTATAAAATAGTTTGGGAAAGTCTCAAAAAAAAGTATTAGAGCCTTCAACAATTAAAAAACAAACAAACAAAAAAAAACAACCTGGGGCAAGGTAGAATCTGATTTCCAGATTTCCAGAACTTTACACATGATAATAGTCAAATGCCCAATTTGCAACAACAACAACAACAACAACAACAACAACAACAACAACATCATAAGGCATACAAAGAACCAGGAATGTATGGACCATTCAAAAATAAAATAAATTGACAGAAAATGTCTCTAAGGAAACCCAGACATCAGACTAACTAAAGACTTCTAAAAAACCGAATTAAATAGGTACAAAAAGCTAAAGGAAAACATGAGCAAAAAACTAAGCGAAATGAAGAAAATAATGTATGAAAAAAATAAGAATATCAACAAAAATACAGAAATTATTAAAGGGAACAAAATAAATATTCTAGAGCTGATAACTAAAATGAAAAATTCACTTGAGGAGTTCAACCACAGACTTGAATACGAAGAAGAAGAAATAATCAGCTAACCTGAAGACAGGAAAATTGAAATTATTAGCCTGAGAAACAAAAATAAAATGATTAGAAGGAAGTGAACAGAGCCTAAGACTTATAAGTCAGCATCAAGTAGGCCAACAGACATGTTATGGGAGTCCCAGAAGGAGAAGAGAGAACAGGGCAGAAAGAATATTTTGAGAAATAATGGGCAAAAGTTACCAAGTTGGATGATATACATGAATCTATAAATCCAGAAGCTCAAACTTTCAGTATGAATAAACTCAGACACCCACAATGAAGCAATTATAATTAACTTTTCAAAACCAAAAGGCAAAAAGAAAATGCTGAAAGCAACGAGAGAAGCAATTCATCACATAAAAGATATCCTAAATAAGACTACCAATTAATTTCTCATCAGAAATCTTTGAGTCCAGAACATATTGAGATGATATATTTGAAGTGCTGAAAGAAACAACTATCAACCAAGAATTCTGTATCTAGAAAAATGTCTTCAAAATGAGTGAGAAAACAGGGGTGCCTGGGTGGCTCAGTTGGTTGAGCATCTGACTTTTGATTTGGGCTCAGGTCATGATCCCAGGGTCATGGGATCGAGCCCCAAGTTGGGCTCTGCTCTGAGTGTGGAGCCTGCTTAAGATTCTCTCTCTCTCGGGGCGCCTGGGTGGCGCAGTCGGTTAAGCGTCCGACTTCAGCCAGGTCACGATCTCGCGGTCCGTGAGTTCGAGCCCCGCGTCGGGCTCTGGGCTGATGGCTCAGAGCCTGGAGCCTGTTTCCGATTCTGTGTCTCCCTCTCTCTCTGCCCCTCCCCCGTTCATGCTCTGTCTCTCTCTGTCCCAAAAATAAATAAACGTTGAAAAAAAAAAAAAAAAAAAAAAAAGATTCTCTCTCTCTCTCTCTCTCTCTCTCTCTCTCCTTCTTCCCCTCTCCAGCTTATGCTCTCTCTCCCTCTAAAATAAAATAAATAAATAAAATAAATTTTTACAATGAGTGAGAAATTAAGACAGCTCCAGATAAACAAAAGATGAGGCAGTTCACTACCACTAGACCTGCCTTATAAGAAATGCTTTTTAGTAAATGAAAGGATGCTGACAGCAACTTGAAGCCACATGAAGAAATAAAGATCTCTAGTAAAGGTAAATACATGAGCAAATGTAAAAGCCAGTATTACTAAAATTTTGATTTGTAATTCCAATTTTATTTTCTACAGTACTTAAAGACAAATGCATAAAAATAATTATAAATCTATGTTATTGAGCAAAGAATGCATAAAGATGTAATTCATGACATCAATAACATAAAGAGGAGGATGGACCGTATATAAGTAGAGTTTTGTATACAAGTGAAGCTAAGCTGATCTCAAATTAGATTGTTATAATTTAGGATTTTATATATAATCCCATGAGAACTACAACAAAAATATCTATAGAATATACACAAAGGAACCAAAACATGTCATTATAAAATATCAACTAAACACAAAGGAAGGCAGTGGTGGAGGAAATGGGGTGGGGAGCTGCTGTAAGACATACAGAAAACAAATAATAAAATGGCAAAAGTGAGCCCTTTCCTATCAGTAATTACTTTAAGTGTAAATGGATCAAACTCTCCAGTGAAAAGGCAACAAATGGCAGAATGGATAAAAATCATAATCCAACCATATATGGTCTGTAAGAGACTCATTTAGATCTAGAGACACAAATAGGCTGAAAATGAAAGAATGGAAGAAGATATTCCCTGCAAATAGTAACAAAAAGAGCTGGGGTGGCTACACTAATATCAGACAAAATAGATCTTTTTCTTTTTTTAATGTTTATTTATATCTGAGAAAGAGAGTGAGAGTGTGCGCAAGTGGGGGAGGGGCAGAGAGAGAGGGAGACAGATTCTGAAGCAGGCTCCAGGCTCTGAGCTGTCAGCACAGAACCTGATGCAGGACTTGAACTCATGAGCCATGAGAACTCATGACCTGAGCAGAAGTTGGACACTTAACCAACTAAGCCACCTAGGTGCCCCTCAGACAAAACAGATCTTAAGTCAAAAACTATTATGAGATATTATATATGGATGCAGAGGTCAATTAAGAAGATATAACAAGTATAAACATATTTATGTTGATACACAACAGAGCCCCCAAATATGTGAAGAAAACATTAACAGAATTAAAGGGAGAAACAGACAACTCCACATTTCCCCCAATTCATACTTTTGTGTTGTCCATTCCCATCCTGTTCTTGTCTGACTGTGTATAACCAACAGAATGAGAGAGAAGTGACTCTGCATGATCTGAACAAACCATTCATCTTCAAGGACATTCTTGGGTCTCAGGATTGAAAAGTGTTCTGTGAAGTACAGAAGCATGAGACAGTCTTTGCCCTTAAAAAAACTGACAATATAATTGGAAAGATAATATTTAGCTACATAAAACATGTTTCATAAAACAAAAAAAAAATTAAAAATTAGATCTTATAGTGTAAATCCCAATTTGCTGCGGGAGTTCAGAGTTGAGAAAAATCCATATGGCATTATAGAAGAAATAGGTTTTGCCCTGGAAATGGGATGGATACTCCCACTGCTTCCCTGGTTGCAGGGAAAAGGCAGGTTCTCAGAGGAAATGGGGGGTATAGAAATAAGGGAGACACTAAAGTGAAAATTTTGGAGCAGATATGCTTCAAGGTCCATCCAACTTAAAGTGAGCATATTACCAGGGACACTGCATGCTCAAGGGTCAGCTGCCTGCTCTACATAGCATTCATGTGGGACCCCCTTTGATCCTGTTCCAAGGGCTCAGTTCGGCCTGTGTCTAAAACAAAGCAGCAACACCAGTTATCTTTACTCAGATGAGCAAAATTAACTATCATCTTCTGAGCAGGGCTTGCATTCCAGAAATTCAATTTTTGATCAATGAGGAGATTAAAAAATGGGTAAGTCAGAAAATGTTTCCCCCTCAGAAACAGCATTACAAATAGTGATTAAATTTCTAGGCTTCCTTCATAGAAAGGGTACAGAATCCAGCCAATGTGGCTTATCACTGGTAATGCGGGAGAAATAACTTACAGATTCTATTTAGAATGTTTCTGTCCTTTCTCTTCCCAGGTCAGGAGAAGGGATGATAGCAGCAGAACACTCCCATGTTCCTCCTAATCAGTCCACCCTCCCCCATTGACCTTGCGGATTCTTCTGTTTAAGAACACTTGTCACTGAAAATTTTAAGAGCCCCTAGCCCAAGTACATTTCACAGGACCCCAAGTAAAAGAGACTTCTGGGTCATCCCTTTCCTTTTTCACTCACTTGTAGGGAGTTGTCCCACTGGCCTTTCACCCCCACTGTTCATGATGTCAGATCATAACTTCTATCTCAGGCCCCAGGCAGGGACCTCTTCTCCCTCTACTCAGTTCTCTGAAAACGATACACAGCCCTTCTGTGGTTTTCTAAGAGCCTCTATTGCTACCATAAGGGAGAGCAGAAGGAGGGGACCAGAAAGCAGGAAGATGCGATAGTCTCAACAAGTCACTTAAGGCCTTAAGGCACAGCCAGAAAGATCCACCACTTTCTCTCTTTTCCCTAGAAAGAACTCTGGGCTCCATTTATGCTAAAATGCTGTATCTGCATTATCTCTGACTCATTCCTCTTGCATTTTCTCTGTCCTTTAAGTGACACTGAGAAGGACTCTGCCTTAGAGCTCCCTCCAAGGAAGAGTTAGCAATAATCATAATTAGAGCTGCTATTGGCTGATTGAGTGCCTACTATGTTAGGAACTATAACTAGGTTTAAACTTATTAAAACAAGTAATGTCTCATTTAATAGTCCAGCAACCCCTGATGTAGGAATCCTTAGTCCTACTCTGCATGTGAGGCAACTGAAAGTCAGAGAGTAACTGGCTTGTCCAAAATTCCATGGCACCCAGCCTCTCTGAGTCCAAGACCCATCCTCTCCCCTCCAGGCATAGTGAGGGCTCTTGGTTCTCCCTTTCAAGCCTGCTGCTCTGCTATTCACCAGGAACTTATCTCCAAGAAGGCATGGCATCACAGCTCTGTCCCCATGGAAACAGCTAATTCTTCTTTCCTTTCTCCCTGCCCAAGACCCACCCCATCACAGTGACATGCCGCTTTCCCTGCCAGACACAGACAGAAGATGGAAGAAGTGCAGGTCCAGGCTGTGTTGGTGGTGTGGTTTTTCAGGTTACAGATGGGTCTCAGTAATTGGGGTGAAGTAGATAAAAAGAAGAAAGGGGTATTTTCTGACAGTGGGTTAGAAGGAGATGGGCATGTCATGGTGCTCTGGCCACCATTGCAAGAGTCATCATGAGGACTGAAGGAGGTAAAAGGTGTGGAAAGCTTTTTAAATTCTCAACTGACATGGAGGTATGATAATACTATATACACCATATTTTCTCAACTTTAAAATGTTTTTCATATTTTAAAGTTTCTGAAAACGAAATGCATCTTACAATTAATTTGTTAACTCTGGTGAGATATTTCTTCCCCCACTACGAAAAGGTGCTATTAATTCAGAAGTAGATTTTATGGAGGACAGCTTTCCAGAATCCTAAACTAACAAACTGACATAGGTCAGTTTGACATCCCCAAGTCAGGGACTGGAAGTGAGCCTAAGATTGTTTTTTGTTTTGTTTTGTTTTGCTTTTGCTCAAGAAGGGCCCTTCCCCCACCTCTTCTCACTCCAGCTCAGTCCTATAAAGGAGAAGTCTTCACATGCAAGTATGCACATACACTACATCCCCTTGACCCCAATAGTTACCATTTAGCCACCCCTCCAGCCTAAGTGTGCTGCATCACTGGCATGGTCTACCCTTGAAGAGCTCTGATGAAGGTGCTCACACAGGCTCTGGAAGCATGCTCAGGGCCCTTTGGGCAGAGACTTCCAGAATCCCAGTACCCAAAGCATGGTTTAGATGCTAGACTCTAGAACAGGGGTTATGTGGCCATATCTCCTTGACCCTGAGAATTTTGAAAATTTAGAGAGCACAGTCCAGATCACTGCCTTTACTTCTGACACCAAGTGCAAGTTCATGGGTTTCAAAGGCATTCTCACTTTTGATGATTCACTGGAATCACTCTTAGAATTCACTGAAAGCTGTCAGACTCATGGCTATGGTTTATTACAGGGAAAGGATACAGACTAAAATCAGCTAAGGGAAGAGAGGCATGTGAAAGGGTCTAGGAGTTTTCCAAATGCAAAACTTTCAGTCCTCCAGGTAATCATGGGCAGCATGAACTCCTCTTCATACTAATGTGTGACAATATGTGTAGAGTATTGCCAACCCAAGGAAGTTCCTCCAAGCCTTGGTGTCCAGAGTTTTTACTGGGATTCAATCGTGCTTATGGTTGAGTTCCCACATGACTGAGTTTAATCTCAAGTCCTCCAGCGTCCAAACTGATACCAATAGTGTACATACCCTCTGGGGATAGAGCAGATACCATGTGGCCCAAATACCTCTTTATAAATCACATTATTATACTGTCTAGTGTGGTCCAGGGCCCCCAGATAAATAATCACACTCTTCCTAGATATCACTTCCCAGGACACATGCCAAAGGCCAATCATTTCATTGAGTAATTTTTGTTATACAACTCCATATTTCTGGCTCATGGTGAGCCGTGTTACCAGAAAAGATATAGGGCACCAAGTCAAATTGAATTTTGGATAAACAATGGATAATATTTTAGTAAAGTATGTCCAAAATATTGTATGGGGGCATTGTTCATTGTTTATCTGAAATTATAACTTAACTGGGTATCTTAAATTTTTATTAACTAAATCTGGTAACCCCAATGGGCAGGGATAAGGCTAGAGGAAGACCAGAATGGCACCTTCTAAAGAAAGCACAGGCCTCTGAGTAGGGCCCAATTGTCTGGGCCTAAGGGTTAGAGTAGGCAGAATACTACATCCTGCCTTACGAGCCTAAAGTAGACTTGAGGATAGACAGGGATCATTCCTAGGGTGTCTATCCAGAGATGACAATTCAGAGAAGGAAGAGTTAAGGACATACCTGTGGCCAAAATTAGCACCTTGACAAGGAGAAAAGGACCACAGGACCAGAGTGGGGTTGATCACTTCAGACAGCATGCTGCCAGAAGGCTGTTACCATGAGACAGTTTTAGATATCCCAGGCTTACCCCTGCCAACAAACCGCTGCCTGAGTCTGACTCTGTGGACTCAGGCATATTTGGTTTTCATCCCAGTTTTATTACTAATTAGCTGCTGTCTTTGGGGAGGTTATTTTATTCCTTTGAAACTGCAGTTCCCTCTTCTATAAGTTGAGAATACAACATGTTTCACAATTTTTTTTAACTTGCTGAAAAGTTTTCATAATAATGCAGAACAATCATATATAGCAATTGCCTTAGAAATGTAAGCTCTTTAAACATTTAACTCTTTAGCATTAATATACACAAATGTTATTACAGAAGGTTGGGAGGGGTTCAGAAAAGGCAGATTACGGTCTCCATAGAGATCAGAGTTTCATACTGGGATGAGGAATGCTGGCTTGAGACAATTTATATAAACTTAATTTATACAAAGCATCTTGCATATAATAGTTGCTTGAAAAAATTTACTTCCTTTTCCTCCATTTTTTTTTGCAATAAACAACTTACTTTATAATAAAGAAAGCCTATTTTAAGACTCCAGCAAGAGAAACTAACTGGTGAAATAGACTGAAATTTTTTTTTGTTATTTTTTAATTTTTTTACCAAGGGAGTCAAATACTAGTTGGTTATATTCCCCATCCCTGTTCCAAGTCCTCTGATTTGCAGCCTCTGTGGGCTTGAAAGAGAACACTCATAAGCATAAAGAAAACCGTATCCATATGAAAACAAGTCACCAACATCCCACATATAATTGTGTTTCTTAGAAACCACTCCCCAAAACACCAACCATTTAATACTGTTTGCCTGTGGCCTTTGTTCCCCAGCAAGAAATGAATTCTAAAAGTTCACATGTTCTTCATCAAGAGTAATCTTCAGCCCCAAAGGGAAAGATCTCAAAAGCATCTGAGTTAATACATTCCCCTTGCTAATGTAACCAAAATATTCTGATGTTTTCCCTTAATACTCTCAATTTACAACTAGCAGACAGATGCTTCTTCTCAAAGGCCTTCATAAATCTTCCCATATGAGATGAAAATGAAGGATTTATTTTTGCCCATCTTTTAATTTTACTCAACATTCAATGAGTTATTCTTACAGCTGGCATTTCAAATGTATTAGTAGAATTTATCACTCAAAGGCTTATGCAAGGACTAAATTACACTAATGAATTGACTATGAATGTGAAGCCTAACATGAGGCCAAATATTTTCTGGCTTCATTTCTGTATCTCAGCAAACGGCTTAATTTGCTCCCTACTTATCCATTACTGCTAAATTGTCTTGCTATTATTATAGTAAATGGCTGCAAACCCTGGCTTGCCCTAAGGCTCAGGCTGAATGGAGTGGAATGAGGACATTTACTGTAGATAGGAAAGGTAAAAACCAGCCATCCACTAATTTTTGCCGAGCTAGAGGAGGCAGGAGGGGATCTTGGTCCAACCCACCTTTTCCAATACCTCTCACAGTCGTGGACTATTCTTAACAGCTGGTATTTCCAATGTATCAATGGAATTTATCATTGAAAGACTTATGAAAAGGTTAAATTATCCTAATGAACTGACTTTGAAGTTGAACATGAGGCCAAATATGTTCTGGCTTAGGTTTTTTTTGTATCTCAGCAAACTACTTAATTTTCTTCCTATTCACCCATTATCACTAAATTGTCTTGCTATCATAGCAATGCCTACTAGCGGTGTTATAGTTAGGAGTCTGTGCGTGTTTTCATTGCAAGTGCCTATTTTCTGAGTTTCCGACTACATAGGGAACTATGGAAATCTCACAGGGTTCTCAAACTTTGCTGGAATTGCTCTAGCCTTAGAGTTTTCCTTTTCTGCACATCAACAATCGGACCTTTTGAGGGAGAGAGACCAGGATTTTCCAAGACAGTTGAATTTTTGCCCACTTCCAATTGTGTGCTAGCTTAATTTTAGATGGCAACTTTGTGGATGTTTACTTTAGCCTCTTTCCATCCTCTTTGTCATCTTCATTGCTCTATTGTATTTTAGTGAAGACTCTTGCACCTCATATATGAATGTGAAGATTTTGTTCCTTGATAATCAGTCACTAAATAAGATTTAAGTACTAAAAAGGGCAGGCGATTTTTTTTAAGGTTCCATCTGTGAAATAAATGAACAAGTGAAACTTACAACATATAAAGCATTCTGTACTTTTGTGGGAAACTCAACTGTTTTTGAAATGTAAAGGACTTGAATCAAATGATAAACCACAATGCCTTAAATTGTATAACATGTGCAGTGAAAAGATTAAAATCCTTGGAATTCAGATTTAAGTTTGAGAGGGAGGGAGAACCAGGAAAAAAAAGAAAAAGATAATGCGTTGCTTTTGCTCAAACTTTCATAAGTTTCAATATTCTGTGAATCTCTATTCCTGTATTCTCATCTTTCATTCCATAGTGGGCCTGGCAGACTCCTCAGTGCTGCGAGAGGGTCCTATCCTCAAATCCTGTCTTTTATCCGGACATAAGGGCTACCTGTTTCTGTACTCTTTCTCTGCAAGGCAAGCTCAGCTAGAGTTCTCCCAAATATGGTCTAAACCCAAGTCTTCCTCAGCTGCGACAGAACAACTTTTCCCAAGCAAAAGGCTGAAAGGTGAAATTGCATCATCATAGATGACCCTCATTTGGGAGATTGTGAAGTTTGGATCCAATGTCTCACTCCTGGGACTCAACTCTCACAGAAGTTATATTTTAGCGGAGTGTTTTGAGTTCCCTAACCCTTCTCAGTCAAACACATTTTTGTGAACTTTTTACCCCATGCAGAACACATTTAGGCTCATCTTCCTGCTTATTGGCCCTAATTCAACTATCTGGCCATTTACCCCCTCAACAAAAGCTCACATACAAGCCATCTTTCTTGTAATTCATCATCTGTGTTGAAAACAGTTAAGGAGGAATGAAAAAAAAAAACAATTATCCTATGACATACAGGGTCTCTCTTCATGTCATGCCAAATATCAACTTGTGCTGAATGGGAAGCAAGATCTGCTCCATGTTGCCAGAACCATTCTTTATTTGCATGTAATGCTCTTGGCTTCCATGGATTTCTCTCTGAACATTCCCCAAGACACTGAAAATTATTCACCAGCATTTACCTATCAGTCTACCCAACCAGTTGGCTTTCCTTTTGATAACCTTGAGTCTCAGAATAATCTCACAACCCCAAGGATCCCAGGGCCCTAGCCCAGAGCATGTTGCATCTTTCCAACCCCCAGATAGCTGGTACTGCTTCATCTTCACCTTTAGCTGAGAGACCTTCCCAGCCTTCACATTCACTTCAACTTGCATATGAGGACAATGGAAGGTCCTACCATGTGCTTTGCTTTATACTCATATCTTTTGTTTTGACTTTTTTTTTTTTTTTTTAACATATGAAGGGAAAAGAACTTTTCCTCTGTTAGGTTAAACAGATGTCATAGTGTGCTAATCCCACATGTACCAAGAATGACAGACAATAATATCTACCGAGTCCTCTGGCACAGGGAGCAAGCTCCCAAACTCATGGTTTCTCAGAGGTGTTGGCTGATTAGAGGCATTTATAGTAAAACTAAGCTAAGGAAGCCCCAATGGACCACTTTTTTAAAAAGTTCTAAGTTTTTATTTTAACATTGTAATTCCTTGTGAGAGTTTACCTATGTTCTGGAATAGTTTCAGGGTGAAAGACCAACTCTGTTTTTTGGGCCTGTTTAATTTTCATAATTTGGCTCCTTACCTTTTTTGGGAAAGAATCATGCCATTTCTGATTCTGACCTGTATGGCAACTGGAGAAATTCCAAAGGCATATGAAGCAGAGAAAAGCCAGAGGGTCAGAGGTAATAAGCTATACCCAGTGAACTCTCCTTTAAGCTCTAACTGGAATTTTTTAAGGCACATTCACTCAGCATTTTGAAGATGTATTAGAGGAAAAGGCCGCCAACTGCCATTCTTTTTAGCCACTTATACATATATTGAAAATAATATTTTGATATTCACATTCATGAAATGGCATCCCCTAATTCGAATGGCAAGCTTTGTCAAGGTACTGAGCCATATTAATAATGTAAAAAACATCATGCCACAACAGACCAACATAAAACATACACTTGATGTGTAGATGAATCCAAAGGGAAATTTATGTTCAAACTTCATTTTTTGGGATTTTGCTTCTTTCTTTAGTGGACTTGAGTTCATTCCCTGGGAAATTATGGCCATACTACATATACATTGATAGTGAAATATTCTGGACCACATGCCAGCAAAACCCTTCCTACTTTAGTTCTTCTCCAGACAAATGTGTTAACCATCCAGTGAGTAGATGCACAGACACACACACACACACACACACTGTTGCCAGTATGACTGAACAACTGAGAGGTTTTGTATGATAGATGATTGGCCTAACAGTTCAGGATGCTACAATCAGATGAATTAAATGAAATGGGAGGCATTCCTTCAGAGTTAACCTTGTCCAGATTTCCCATGCAAGACCCCAAAATTCCTGTCCCCATGTCTTTGCTCCTACTCGTTCTTCTTCCTAGATTTCTCTTCCCCTCTTTCCCTTTGTACCAGTCTTGCAGAATACAGACCCAATGCTACTTTTTAATCTCCCATCCTCTCCCAAGTCCGAAGCATCTGATGCCTCCACTGAATACTCATAGCATCTACACCTATAAAGAGACTTGGAAAAGAATAAAAGTATGGTGATTTTGAGCAGAGACTTTTAAGACCTAAACATCTGAGCTTATGTCCTGGTTCTCCCTCTCACTATTACAGCTGTATAACACTTGGAAAATTCTTTCTTCAAGCCTTGGTTTTCTCCTCTGTAAAACAGGGGAAATAATATGAATATCATGGTGTTAATATGATAACATATATATATATATATATATATATATATATATATATATATATATATATTGCATTTAGCCAAGTGTCCAAAGAGAATATATGCAATAAATGCTGACTGTTGGTATTATATCAAAGCACCTGCCACTTTCTTCCTCAATCCTATACATAGCTGTATATCCATCTTAGCCAGCCCCCACCTCAACACTAGGTTGTTAATTCACCTAGACTGGAAACCCGGTCTCCTGCACCTTTGTCTTTCCCAGAGATCCTAGGACAGTGCTTTGCACTAAATATATTTGTTAAATAGATGAATGGTGGAAATATTTTAGCTAACAACTATGTTTGGCTCTTTTTTATGCTTAGTTATTTATTTTGAGAGAGAGTGCAAGAGGTGTGAGGGACAGAGAGAGGCGGAGAAGAGACTCCATGCTATCAGCACAGAGCCCGATGGGGGCTTGATCCCACCAACTGTGAGATCATGACCTGAGCTGAAATCAAGAGTCAGACGTACAACTGACTGAGCTATCCAAGTGCCCCTTATGTTTGGCTATTAAAAGCCATGACCTCCTCAGAATACCCTGTAAGGCTTATGGGAAATAGGCATCATGTTTTAAAATACCAGTGAGGAGACCCAAGAACCACAGTGGTCAAGTGATGGGACTGAGCACCTTCCAGAAGACAATGACATGTATTTCTTTATTGGTCTACAAGCTCTCAAAAATAAAAATAAAAACAAGACAGAATCTCAATTTAAGAAAAACCAACACTGTACTAAATCTGTGAAAAACAAACTGCCAATAAATCTAGTTGACTCAGTGGAACAATTTTTAAATTGTCAATATTTTGTGTGAAACATCTGGTTGTTGATGGAATTGGCCATTATGAGAATTAGTTGTCAGTCAGCTCTTGGATACCCACACACTAGGCTCTATTTTGAATCTTTGGATTAATTGCTGTAGCTAAATTCCTAGACAAAATTTTATTATTTCAAATTCTGAGCATGAACAAAAAATGTATGTAATTTAATAAAGATGATACTAAGTACATACTTGAGCTATTTATAGACAAAATTAGATGATGGCCTTTTCAGAGTTTTTATGATGTAAGATGGTGTTAAAATTCTACCTTCCTAGATCTCCAGGCATCAGAGAATTCTCATCTCAGTGGAATGTGAAAACTCAATTTTTCTCAGTATTTAACATTCACAGGACTTGTAAGAAACATACCATAGTACCATGACTTTTAATTTCCTCGTGGCTTATGTAAATATGAGCCGTCTACAGATGAGTACATGAGTTTTTTTCTTCACTCTATCTCTCTAAGAGAATTGTTTTTGAAAAATCATCTTTAATTTAGAGAAGCATTGTACATAAAAGAAGTGTATACATTGCCATCTGCTAAAAAGTGTCAGAAGGCTCCCCATGGTGAAGCCAGCAGCATCCTGTGGTTTTCAACTCATTACTTGAGGGATTCAGCGAGGTTTCTCCTAAACACTGTCAAGGCTTTGCTGAACATTTGGCAGCATTGAGAGTATTTTAAGCAGCTCATTTTGGTTAGAGTCTGAAAAGATTTCCTGTTTTTATGAGGTAGTCCTCTTTTTTAAGGGGTGGGGTGGGGGAAGGAGGCTGTAGCTCCAGAAGAGGGAATGAACCCTTGTCTCAAACATACTTGAGAAGTTCTGAAAGGTGAGATACCCTGTTTTAAAGGACATTACCCAGGAGCAAGGAAGCTTTGGGGATTCACCCAGTAGTGAGCTATATACAAGAGAAAGGTGAACAGAGTGGAAGTTAGAACTACTGGTTTTGTTTCCTGATTTTTACCACCAACATCTGCTTTAATGGAAAGATTACAGACTGAGTCACACCTGGACCTGTGCACATCACACATGTGCACGTGCACACACACAACACACACACGCATACAGATGCATATTCAGACAAACATACATCATATAGAGCTAGAATAATCTTCCTGAAACATGGCTTTTCAGCTTTTGTTCAAATCCCTTCAGTGGTGTAAGTTTTCAAATCAAAACCCTTCAAGCTATTCATTCAACTTTTTCTCAATTTATTCCCAGCACCCGCCCCCTGCCCCAGCTCTTTCCATTATCTCATTATTCCCAAACATGGTAGCTCTGCTTAGTGTCCAACTAATCCATCTGTACATATGCCCTTTGTCATGTATCTCATGCCTATCTATTTCATATCCCAGTTGTTTTCACATTTTTAAACCTGCAAATCCTCTCAGAAAATGGAATTTTAGATGGAAATTGATTGTGTAAAACTGATCAAAGCAGAGCTGGTGTGTTCAGACAGGAGTGGGGCAGGGCTCTCATCTATGCCTCCCAAGGTCCCCCTTGCCCTCCATGCCATTTTGCAGTGATACCTGAGTCACCTCTGTGAAGGTTAGGTTCTACCAAACACATTTGAAAATCCACTAATCAAATGCCTCTCTTTGGTAGCTTTTCCATACCCTAGCCACACTCACTTCCTCAGTTAACGTCCTGCTCATCTATACCTGTGGATTCATTTGCCCCTGGACTCTGCATTCCCTTGGCATTTATTGCTTTGCTTTGTAGAACAGCATGCTGTGTGGAGAATGGGTGTCTTGATATCAAACTCCCCAAGGACAAAAATAGCTTCACTTTATTCCTCCCACTCATCTCCAACTGTTGCAACATGGCTGGAGGCCAGCATAACAGTAGTGCTCTACTGAATAAAGAGCACTGTGGAAGTTCCTCTGTCTCTGAGGTTTCAATTTACACATGTTCATGGTTGTGAGCAGTGCTGTGCATCAAAGGCATAACTCTTCCTATCACTACAAGATGGCTGTGCCAGTCATGTTCAGACGTTTAATTATTGACCACTGTCTTGATCCTGAAGAAGCATCTTGCTATAGATGAATGCAAAAGTATGTTTAGTGTCACTTTTCAGTTACCCTGGAGTTGACATCTGGAGTTCTAATGCTAAAGACAAGCAAGAGCGCTAACAACCCCACATTTTAAAAAGAGCCACCAACAATTTGAGCCACTCATTTACTAGGGCTCATTAAAAATCAACTTAAAAATACTACTTGCCAGGTGCCTAGGTGGCTCAGTCGTTTAAGTGTCTGACTCTTGGTTTCGGTTCAGGCCATGATCTCACAGTTTTGTGAGTCCGAGTCTGCATCTGGCAGTGTGGATCCTGCTTGGGATTCTCTCTTTCCCTCTATCTCTGTCCCTCCCCTGCTCATGCTGTCTCTGTCTCTCTCAAAATAAATAAATATACTTAAATATTTTTCTTAAAATAAATACTGGTTGCTACCCATCCTTCATGTCAGCTTTTATTCTCCTATAGAAGCAGAAGGCTGGGGGTAGGGAACAGAAAGAAAGTTCTGAGAATATGAGTGGTGACAACAGCTCTGTTGCCATGCAATGTTTTTGTGTTAAGGTTTTTTGCTGTTGCTGTACTTCCTTAAAGCCAAATCAAAGGCCCTTCAAGAGAAACACTTGTAACAAATAGGGTGCCTGCGAGAACAAGACCCCACATGTCATTCTGCTTTTGGGCATGCCTTGGATAATGGACTTGCTGCTCTGCCTTTTATTTTTATGAACTTGAGAAGAGTGAATTGAGTGGTCTCAAGATGAAGAGAAGTTGACATAGGGGAGCAGCCTGACTCTGGGCTTGGCAAGGAGGCCTGCATTTCCTGTGGGTTTAGTGAGCACTGAGCGAGGTATCTGGACTGGGGCCATCTTGCTAGTCAAGAAGTCTGCCCACCAGGCAATGGAATACCAGAAGCAGCAACTGTGGGGTGTACTGCCAACAACAGGAGCTTGTTGATGGGTGGAAGATGGAGGAAAACATGCAGATGGAGGTAGAGTTGGATCCCACACTACAGCAGGGAGATGCTAGAGGGAAGCTCAAAGGGCCCTACAAAAACTCACACATGCACCCTCCCTTTTTGGGTGACTGTACACTGAGGCCTCCCATAGCCACCCACGGCCAGAAAAGCAACAACAACCCACAGAGAAAGGACCATAGCCATGGATGGTTCAGTCAAGAGATGGTTGCTGTTTCTTCCCTCATATCCTTTCTTCATCATCATAGGAATCCAGCTTCATTAAGGGAAGGGTAGGTTCAAATTCAAATTAGAGTGTTTAGTGCCAGAGGTAGCACTAGGTTAGGGGTAGCACTAGGTTAGGTTATAGGATGAAAATGAAATACAAGAAGAGAATTGTAAGCTGGACTCAGATGAAGGGGCTTGGGAAGTCATCAATATTCCCAAAATTTCATTAACATATGTTCAGGGGCATTTGACAGAACATGGTTAAGCAGTGGTTGAGAAAATTAAACTGTTTCAAGTTATTTATCCCTATTGAGTCAAGGCTACTCAATAAATAGTCATTCATTTATAGTGAAAAGATGAAAGCCAAACTCTAAACATCTTCGTATAAAAATTTTAAGAGAACTCCAAAGAAACAAATCTGTATTTACAATTCCTACAGGCTATCAGCCTTGACAATCTATATGCACATGTCGGTCACCTGTATAATATTACATTGGACTCAGGTACAAATGGCCTTCTTGAAAATTAACTTGTTTTTAAAGAAAAGTGCTTTCCTTAGAAAGCAAATTCTTACTGATTCACATTATTTTTGAACTAGTTTTTAAAATTTATAAAAACATTAATTATTTACAAAATAATTTGATGAGTTTTATTGTATGTATTTTATGAGTTGTAAATTACAAGTCCAACAGCTCAGAGGGCATGAAGCAAAAAGTTAAAGACCCAGACTGCCACATGTTCACTCTGTATACGTAACCATGGTTAACACTTTCTGGTTTATCTTTCCAGAAATTCTCCATGCCTCTAGGAACATATAAGCATATTGATATGTGTCTTCTTAGCAAAACTGGAATTTACTAGACACTCTTTTACAGCTTGCCTTGTTTTCATTAAAAATGTGTCTTCAACGTGCCTTTATGTCAGTACATACTGATCCACTCCATTCCTTTTAAATTTTTTATTTATTTTTTTAAATGTTTTTATTTATTTTTGAGACAGAGAGAGACAGAGTATGAGCAGGGGAGAGGCAGAGAGAGAGGGAGACACAGAATCTGAAGCAGGCTCCAGGCTCTGAGCTGTCAGCACAGAGCCCGACGTGGGGCTCAAACTCATGGACTGTGAGATCATGACCTGAGCTGAAGTCGGACGCTTAACCGACTGAGCCACCCAAGCGCCCCAATTCCTTTTAAGCACTGCATAATATTCCACTTTGTTTTTACCTCATATTTTAATTATTTCTTCATTAATGGGCTTCTAGCTCAATTACATTTTTTAAGTGTGCTGTCACATAAAAAATCAATAATTATCCTAATATACATGTTTGTCTATTTCTAAAAGGACAGCCTCATTTAATTGCAAATTTTCAAACTGAATGTTACAAGAATACAGAATACAGAATCTGAAGTGTTGCGTGGTATGAAAATACTCAGGGTAACCAGGGAGAAGGTTAAAATTTGCTCAATATATCATTGATAATATTAAGTAATTTTAAAACATTACATTCTAACCCTCAAAGTTGGCAGTTTATAAATGGTAAAAGCAAGCAGATTTCTTTAACCACTGTACTGCAGCGTACCATGCTTGATAACAGAACGTACTGAGTATATACACATACCTTAACCAGAGATATGGTGAGAATTAATAGGGTAACATATACAATCTCCTGGTGACAGGTGATTGAAGAAGCTAACATAAACGGTGTGACTATTTCCTTTCTGGTTCACTCAGGCTCTGCAGATGACAAAACAAAGGCACTGCTACAAGGTTTATCTTCCATTTGTTTGTCATTCTTCAGAGTAATCTCAACCTTTCCCAGTTTATCTGAGGTCAAAATACCTTCTGTTTTAACAAACCAGGGTAAGGGGTGGAGAACGCTACTACTGAGGTGTGTCTGCACTGCCTTTAATAACCAAGACCATGTATGTGTTTCCCTGCTAAGATAAATGTTTCTGTCAGCACAAAACTCTTTTTCTGGTTTTAAGCCACTCACTACTCCATTACGTCTGCTTCTGCCCACACAATATGACTGCCCACCCTAGACCTGGACCAGCCCCCACCAGAAGCCTCAGCCCTCCCTGGAGATAACTGTGTCTGAAAACGGGCCTTATCCCAGGGCTGTTTATACGCAGTAGTGTAAGTTAAGAAACCTCATAAGAGAAGCCCCTCTTCTGAGTGGTATGCCTGGGTGAGCGTACGTGTATGTATAAAAAGACATTTCAGTTTTCAATAAACTGTTTACTGTTCAAACATTAAATAAATGTAGAACTGTTTTAATCAGCTGAACAAATATTTAATGTACACTCCAGCATAAGAGCTATGTTTAAAAATATCCTCTATACTGCTAAGATACAGGGAATTTATGGAAACCAGTGACCTGAAAGGTAAAACAAACATTCAGGAGGAAAAAAATGAAGTATATAATTTTAAATTTAAACTGATCCCTCCTCTCTTTTATTAGCATTCAATAGTAATGTGTGTGTGTGTGTGTGTGTGTGTGTGTGCGCGCGCGCACACACACGTATATGTGTCTTTAAGTCCTGGGAAGTGCTGGTTGGATTATACTTAAGTTTCTAGAACAGCTAAGGGCTGGGTGACTACCAAATTAATTTCCAGTAAACTGTTATGAGAAGGCAAAACATGGCAAAGCTCATGCTCTGCCCAGAACTGTGCTTCTTAGTGTTTTGTTTGCTCTTTAGGTTCTAAACACTGGAGGTCATTCACGGCAGCAGGAGCTGGGTTTCTGTCCACAGCTGTTAGAAAAAATTGTCTAAAACTCCAACAGGAAATGCTACGTTCTTGGAAAACACTTAATCCTTAGTAGCTTCTGTGTAAATATCAAAATATCATAGAAAGTTGGCAGAAAGTGTGTTTTTTTTAGAAAAATAACTTCTTACAAAGGTATATGGGAAATACCTTTAATAAAACGGATACCATCTTCTTTATGCTAATAGCATTCTTAATTATATTTGCAAAGAAAAATAAAAAAATAAAGGGTCTTAAAGTAGCCATGCTTTCTAACTCTTACGGTCCTGCTAATTTAGTTTGATGAGCAGATCTAATCAAGGTCATCTTTCTCTTCTTGTGGCCACAGATTGATCTGCCATTTTGATCAAACAGTACACCCACTCCACGTCATCAAGAGAGTCTTTAACAGTAGATTTCTACCCACTTGATCAGATTATCAATGTAGTCAACTTGATTTAGCATTAAGGAATTTAAAACAACAGATTTATTGGCTTTCACATACGTGCCTTTATTAATGAGGATGTAGTGTTTGAGTTTCTTTCTGGTTTATATTATTTGTTAAATGAAAAACTTGAAGTTTTTAAATAATTTGTTTCACTACTTCTTTTGGGGACACAGCACCATTGACATGTTTACTAAGTTGCCTGCCATTGGTTCAAAGAGAAATGCTTCAATTTTAGTTGGAGCCCAAGTCATTTCTGGCTCCCTCCAGCTCTGTGACAATTCATCTTTCTGTCCATAATCACTGAGAAGTCTTCGTGTTTCTGAGAAGACTGGGAAAATAGCACTTTAGAGCCTAAGTTCAGCTGTTCATAACCATAATGAAGAGGAACTGGAAGCTGAGAATTAAAAAGAGAAGAAAGGAAAGGAAGCTACTTAGCAATCAGAAGAAATACAGTGTTTATGAGATCATTAGGAACCCATTTGAAGTGCTTTTTCCTAACTAGCTTTAGCAAAAAGGAAGCTGTCAACTTAAGTCAATGAATAATATAACCCTATATCCACATGGCTATGAAGCAATTAATGCACCTTAATGCCATAATGAAATGGTTGGAAATTATAAAAGTCTTCTTCCAAATTTGGGGCTGCTTTTCCGTGAGGGGGCTTTGATGTCTGTACTGTCAGGCAAAGCTGGCTCTTGTGTCAACAGCAAGATGGTGTGCTTGGCAACGGACCCACAGGCATAACGCAAATATACCTGCCCTCCTTCTCAGTGCCCTCTGAAATAACTACTGTGTTAGAGCTGAAAAAAAAAAAATAGGAAATTAGACTGTTTGCTTATTTAGCTTCAGGTAGAGCTTTGGCCATAGCAACTCTGAAGCACCATGAAAAATGCATGGTATTTCCCACTGTGTTCTTAGACATACAGTACATAAATACAGAGATAGCAGTGAAAGGGTCTCCATACTGATGTGGCTTAATTCAGGCTATTTACCACTCACTCTTAGCTTGCTATATCTGATTTGAGGGTATGGTAATAACATATCACCACACTGAGGTGGCTTAATTAGGGCTTATTTCCCTTCTGCATCCCTGCTTTCTCTACCTGGTATGTGGGTACGGTATTAACATACCATCCACATAACGATGGCTTACCTGGACAGAATAAGAAACCTAAAGGTAGATCCCCATGTGCTTTTCAGACCTTGGACTTTTATATGCCAGCCTAGAGAATGGAATTAGATTCTATTCAATATGTATATGAGCAGTCTCCTGATTCTGGAACTCATTGCAAAACAATAGCTTCTTCTGTTTCTCCCTCTACCCTGCTACCTACCTGCTGTTTTATTTAGTGTTATCATTTCACTTCCTCTCCTATTGTAAGCATAGGTGTGAGACAGCCTATTCATATATTAACAGCTATTATCCATTACAAATGTTATTTCCCCTGGTTTCTTATTTTTTAATCAGGCTTGAACTTAAGGTGAAGGGGAACACAAAGGGGTGGAGGGTATGAGCAGGAACCGCTATGCATCAGGCATCAGGGGGACTCACATCACCCAGCAGATGGCCTTTCCTCCCCCACAGGTAGGCAGGTTTATCCAGGAAGACAAGTGACTCACCTGAGCCTCCCAGGAGATTAAAGCCACTGCAATCCTGGTGGAAGCAGAATCTGGGAATCTTAACCCAGCACACTCAGAAAGCTAAGCAATTGTTCCGGAGTAGAGACTGGGAGAGAACAGGCTTAGCTGTTCGAACCACTTCTTATGTATAACCCAACGTGTTATAAATAAAGATATTCTTTCTGACATTCCAGGCATTCTGGCAACAAGTCTGGGAAGCTGTGTAAACAACAGCAGTTTCCCAGGACTGTCCCCAAAAGGCTCACCGACACAGGAGGCCTCTTTAGTTGGCCCTTCCCTGGTCTTGGAGATCCATCCCTACACACTCCACTGCCTGTGGTCAGGTTTACTCAGTGGAAGCCCTGTTATCCAAACAGAGTGGGTTTCTGGTCAGAAACAAGCTTTGCTACACACTGGTAAACACAAACAAATCACCCTACAGAGCCCCTTTCTTTTAAAGGGCAGTGCAAATCCAAGGGTCAGCGGTCAGGAGGAATATCACCAAACAAACGGAAGCTGTGTTTGCTCCACCACGAAACATGAGCAGCGCATGTCTCCAGGAGGATTTACTGTAGCGTGTCCAAAGTAAACGGACATGGGTGAGTGGGTGGGGGTGGGGTGAGATTCCTACTTCAAAGTCTCCTTCCAGCTGCTCCTGGAGAAAGAGACTCCTTCAGGATTTCTCCCCACAAGAAAGCACTTATGAGACTGCCATTTCTGGATTAACTGTCTTTATCTATTTGAAACTGGAAGGGAAGGCAGCACTTCTGTTTGTTTTTTTGTTGATGTTAAACAGATGCACGGTCTATTACAGCCACACGGGCCTAATTCAAGATGAAGCAGTGATAGGAATGTTGTCGCTGTTGGGCCAATGTGAGGAGAATGGGTTTGCCTATTATTCTGCATATGTGTTCAATATTTTAATTTGATTTAATGCCCCAATCTCCCCGACGGGTCAAATTACACCTATCTACCCCTGGCTCTTTTCAGAAATTCACTATGATTTCAAGATCAGCTGTTATTTCTTAAGCAGATCAGATCAAGGCCACAAATATTTATCTCCTCATGATTTGTCTGTGAAAGGTGGTGAAGCAAAGGAAGAAAGAGTAGGGAAAGGAAAGAAAGGGAAAAAGCAGATATTGGGTCAATCTTTATTTATTTATTTATTTATTTATTTATTTATTTATTTATTTATTTTTAAAGTTTGAACTTCATTTGAACCAGTTTGGACCCTCTGGGCTTCCTGAAGGCGGGGCCTCACAGTGAGTAACCTGCCCCCCTGCATCAGAAAATCCTAATGTTCTCTAAGAAGGATTTAAATGTATGTTTTACGGCTTTCTTTTCAGAGTAAGATGAAAGGAAAACTGAATCAAGGGCATTTGGGTTTGCAGATAAGGTTTTTGTAGACATTAGGGGTCTCAGATAGCTTTTGGAAGTGAATAGGGTGCAGGATAAAAACAAATTAAATTAGTGATATGGTGAAAACCCTGAGTCAGAAGCCTCTATGAAGTTTTCCCGGATAACATTACCTCAGAGTCTTTCTCTGGGGGAAAAAAAACTTCTAGCAGGATGCAAAAAGGAAGCAGACCTGTTCCATCGGGTGGAGGACAACGAGCCTGGAAGATCAATACCCACATGGAAAGTCATTTGAAAGACCCAATTCTGAAGAGTCAAATCTGCCTAAAGATTCCAGGAACAGATGTCAAAACAGGGCAGGCTTCTGGAGACAAGAAAACTCATCTGCTCCTGTCTTTAGACCCCTTTAAAGCCACTGACCTCCTACTGCACTGAGTAGGGTAGTCAGTCTATCTTAAAAGCACCCAGGATTATCATTTTCTATAAGTTGTTTCCCTGACCTTCACTCATTTCCAGGTGATATTTTCATCCACATAGAGACTAAATTGTATGATTACCAGGTACCTAGGTTTTACTATAGAGATCTGTACACAGTTTGGGAACCACTTTAGATGGAAGCTATACATGTCCTAAATGGCAAAGTCAGCTTCTTGCAGAACTAAGAAAAACCAGCACTCTTACTGGTCATGAAAATGTTCACTTAACAGAACACCATGCATTTAGGTTTATTTGCTTGTTTGCTTTGCTTTGTACGTTTTTCAAGACCTGTGATTTCAATCACCTAGAGCATCCACCAATAAATATTGTAATGATGGATAGATAACAGAAACCAACCATTTTACAAAATGGAATATACTAATTTGAATGCATATGTATAAGTATTCTATTTTGTATCACAGATCCTGTGCTGAAATTTTTTCTTTTCTATCATTAAAAAATGTTGAAATGTCTCTAAATCTCCAAAACTTCAAGCTTGTGGTCGTTGCTCTCTGTGCTTTAGATATACATGAGAGATTGTATTTGGTTCTGGGTACCAAATTCTCATAGGAATAAGAGGGAACTTAAGGCTACACAGCATAATAACAAGATAACAATGTAATTTCAAGCTTTGCACCTAAGAGTCAGTTGAAAGAACTGTATATGTTTAGCCTACAATAATATGAAAAACATTTAGCTGCTTCTTATGATTTAGATCCATCATGTGGAAGACAAATCTGACTTATCCTGAATGTTTCCAAGTAATATACCCAGCCCTAGGTAGTAAAAGTTGTAAAGTGATAAAAGTTGGCTCAATTGACGAAAGAATTTTCTAAGATTCAAATAGTTCCCCTCAAGCTTAGGGTAGACAACGCTCTGATAGACACTGGGTGAGTTATATTCAAATGTCACATGACTATATGAAACGATGTGTAGAAAAGTCCATTGGAGCACTAAGATCCTGTGATCGATCCTATGATACCCAATATAAGCTAGGTTTTGGTTTTTTGTTTTCCTTTAGCTAATTTCCCCCAGTCTAACAGATGATTCATGGAAAATATCAGATAAGTCATTCTTTGAAATTTTGCACCTCAAATCATATATGTAATACCCTGTTATTCATGTACAAATAGAAACAATGGCTAATCACTTCTTAATATCTGTTCTGTAAATGAAGGGAAAAAATTCTTGATATTGATAACCTTTGCAAATACCCCATAGGTTTGGAATAGAAGCAGGGCCCTTAGAAAGATCAGAAGGCAATGTCCTACCATGAGAAAATTGATACCATGAAACAGTAATTCTCTTTGAAGCTCAGAGAAAAGGTCTACTGAGAAAAGTTAAATACACAAAAGGCAAGATTTGCCAATGATGGAAAAAAAAAATATCAGCATCTGAAACCATTTCAACAAAAGTATAATTTCTAGCAGTGGTAAACTGTCAAGTATAGGATGAAAAGGACTAAGACCATGCTTTCTTTCCCAAATCTCTTGTCTTAAACACTACTCATAGCAACTGGCTAGTAGGATTGGAGGACTCTACAGGCCCCAGCATCTGTGGGGTCCACTGAATATGTTATCCTTGGAAGCTACCCAGTACCATGGCACAAACAGAATTTGTTGGACTTAGTTTCATGGAGATACTCAAACACTAGCAGCAACTAAAAGTAAACTTTACAGGGGCGCCTGGGTGGCGCAGTCGGTTAAGCGTCCGACTTCAGCCAGGTCACGATCTCGCGGTCTGGGAGTTCGAGCTCCGCGTCAGGCTCTGGGCTGATGGCTCAGAGCCTGGAGCCTGGAGCCTGTTTCCGATTCTGTGTCTCCCTCTCTCTCTGCCCCTCCCCCGTTCATGCTCTGTCTCTCTCTGTCCCAAAAATAAATAAACATTGAGAAAAAAAAAATTTAAAAAAAAAAGTAAACTTTACGAACATGTTTTTATAAAGGACCTATTAGTCTGAGATTTCATTTACAAAATCATCTGGATACATAGCCGTGGCACAGTGCCTTCTCTTACCACCTCTCCCAACACCCAAGTCTTGGATTCTTTAACTCACCTACATCAAATTAATCATTTTAAGTGAAAATTTCAGAGGCATTTACTACATTTACAGTGTTAAGCAACCATAATCTTTATTTAGCTCCCAAACATCCTCATCACCCCAAAAACTAACCCCATTCCCCTTAAGCAGTCACTCCCCATCTCCTTCCTTTAGCCCCTGGCAAATACCAATCTGCTTCCTGTACTGATTGATTTACCTATTCTGGATATTTCAAATAAATGGAATAATACTATATATGACCTTTTGTGTCTGGCTTATTTCACTTAACCAAGTTCTGTAAAGAAAAAATATAGTTTATATTTTTTTTACCATGCATTACTTTATAGTTCAAAGTACCTTGTTTTAGATGTTAGTATCTTTGTATAGCTCCCTACAAAGTGTATTTACTCCCCTCATATCTCATGTTATTTTAACCTCATAACAATCTTATCAAGTTGGCAGGAATGACTTTATTATTACCATTTTACAGGTGGAAATATTGAGACAAGGAGAGCCAGTCCAGCATTCCACAATAAAGTTACCTGATATATTCCAGTCTTCATGTTCCATTGCCTTTTGTAAAAGGCACTTCATGTATGCCTGTCAGAGTTATTACAAACACAAAGCACTTACTAGCAGTTGTATTTTAAAATTCTCAGAAGCATATTTTAAATGAATAGAATAGATGAAAATCACTTTTGGGTACATTATCACTATTTGCACTCAGTAGAGAGCTGCTTTTGACACATAACAGTTGCATATGACTGGAAGTAATCTGCACACAACACCATATTCTGTCCCAAGTCCAAAATTCCATTTGGAGTCATTTGGAAGCCAGCTCAAGCACTAAGTCCTTGGTCCCTGTATAGTGTCTAGGTCTTGGCTCCGTTGGCTGTACAATAAGGCTAGACAGAAATGACCCCTAAGATCTCTTCCAGATCTGAATTCTATAATGGTCAGCTAAGCCACAGACCAAACTCAACACTGAACTCATCAGCTCCATCTACACAAGGTCAGTACAACTATTTGAAAGATGGATCCATCAAAAGTTTTAGTAATAACTAATGTCAATGGCCATTCCTTCTTGTTGAGATTTTTTTCAAGAAATTGTGGAATGTTCTTTATCAAACTACTATCCCACTGAGATTTTACTGACTAAATGATTTCTACATAAATAGGCAGTCTGTAAAAAGGTCTACTAATTTGGCCAGGTTTATGCCTTTCTGGTATAGAAAATTTCTGGTATAGAATACTATTTCAGACATTTCTCTATATCTCAGCCATTCATTCCATGGTAGACCTGCCCATGTGCATCGCTTTTTAATTTTGCACAAATTAGGACTGCCAAAACATTATTTTTAGCATGTTCATAGACACGTATTTTTTTTTCAACCTGGCGTTCAAACCCAACCATTTATTTGCCATCAACCAAAAATTAACATTGGAATCTTGTTATGCCATCTCCACAGATTTTCCTTGGTCAGTTTTTAGTTTTAGCTGTGGCTTTAGCATTCACCCAAGATTGGGGAGTAGTCAAATTTAGCAGGGCTAGACTGCCATCTAGAGACCACAATTTGATTTCCAACATCCTGGTCCTCAGTGAGCTTGCTCTTTAACAAAAAGTAGCTATCTGCCAAATAAAGAAGCTTGAGTTTTGCTTCGGCAAGGTGGGAAACACCCACTGAATCTAGAAAGAAGAGATTCAAGAGCAAGGAGCTTGAGGTGATCCAGTTCTGAAAGTCTTCCAGTTACTGAAGATTAGGTGACCACAGGAAATATGAATGACAATGAGCCCCCTGGTGCAAGAATGTGTCTTCTTTAACTTGCTGTTAATAAACAGTCCCATTTGCTCCACTCCAGGCCAATTAGGATTTTCCAACTTGTAATATGAGCCAGAAAGGAAGGAGTCCTCTACAAGACAGTGAAATTGCAAAAGTCTTTCATTTATGTGAGAATCCAATCTCCATAGTCCTCATAAAACTCAAACCTGCCTTCCATTTTTCTGCCTGAGCACTAAGTTTCTATGTCCTGGGCACATTTGATACCATCTTTTTGCTATTGTGTCTTAGAAGAAGCAATAGTCTCTAAGTTTATAGAATTTAGATCTGAAGATCACATTATGTTTAGTGTTTCCATGGAAAATGCATAGTTTGAAAATCCCTCCCTCATTCTTTTCCCCCAAAGCTGTCCTACAGGGCTGTGTGCTAAGACCATCTGTTCCATCAGATAGTCCTTTGATGGATGTGAAGAGGCTGGCTGGAGGGGTACAGAGCTGGGACTGAAGTGGCTGGGAATTAATTAACTGCATATCCATTTGGTAACTGTGCCCAGAAGTTTAGCTACGGGAATGTTTTATAAATCAAAAATAACAACTATTATCGTTAACCTCAAAATCATAGGCCACAAGAGTTCCTACTTTGCTGATGCTAATTAAATGGTCGAGTCTGTCCAACAGAATGTCATCCAGGAGTCTTTCAATTCATGATGAGAGAGACAAAAAAATGTATACTGTCTTGAAAAAATTTTATAAATATAGGATGAAGTGCACCATATCCATCCAAAGTTCCAGTGATGTCGTTTTTGTCTAGACCTCACATGTTTTAGGAATTTTTAAAGCCCTAAATTACTTTTGTTGGAGGTATTAAATAGGGTCTGGAAACAGACACTTTGATATAGTATGGTATAAAAAATGAGTTTTCAAGTCCAAGCAACTGAGCTTTGGATCTCTGCTCTTTCACTCATCAGAGACCCTGGACAAGCTTCACTTTTCTTATCATCTATAGAAACTGGGGACATAAAAAGTTATTGTAAGGATTAAAAAGAATAATGTATTTGAAAGCACCCTGCACACAAGAAGTGCTTCATAAACACTTGTATGATTTCTTTAAAGTCTTGAATTTATTTTCCTTACTCTAGTGGTTCTAGAGCTGGAAACACAGTGTTGATAATAACACTGGTCTAAGAGTTTTGCTTCATCCCTAGAACGGGATGAATCTCTAAAGCAATGCTGCTTAAGTTTGAATGTGCGTGTGAATCACTTGGGGATTTTGTTAAAATTCAATAGGCCTGATTCAGTAGGTCTGGATAGTCTGCATTTCTAACAAGCTCCCTGGAGATCCTGCTGGTGTGGGGATCAAATTTGAGTAGCAAGACTCTAAACTACAATTTGGCAAATTATTTACTGCCCATGGGTGAACCTCATGTGTTTATGAATAAAGTTTTATTAGAACACACTCACACATATTCATTTACATAACGTCTGAGGCTATTTTCCTGCTGCAATGGCTGAATTTACTATCTGGCCCCTATAGTTCACTGACCCCTGCTCTAAACCACTCTCTTTCTTTCTCCACACATATAAGCTAAGTTAATCATTGGCAGAAGCCTATGGAGGGCTGGGGGAGGTATGAGAGGGCAGAAGAGATGGGAGAGTAGCTACCTGTATTATCCTCCTATTGCTGCTATTACAAATTGCCACAGAACTAATGGCTTACAACAACACATACTTATTGTCTTATAGCCCTGTAGGTTAGAAGTCTGACAAGGGGCCTCTCTGGGCTAAAAATCAAGACATCAGCACAGCTGCATTCCTTTTGGAGGTTCTAGGGGAGAATCCATTTCCCTGCCTTTCCAGCTCCTGGAGTCCTCTGGCATTCCTTGGCTCAAGGCCCTTTCCTCCATCTTAAAGCCAGCAATATTGTGTCTCTCTGACTTCTCTGCTGTCATCACATCTCTCTCTGACCACAGCTGGGAGAAGTCCTCCGCTTTTAAGAACCCATGTGATCACATTAGGCCCAACCAGACCCAGGTAATCCAGCAGCTAAACCTCCCCATCTCAAGGTTCTTAACTGAATCACATTTCCAGTGAGGTAACATTCAAAGATTCCAGGGATTAGGGTATGGACATCTTTGGAGTCTCTGCCTACCATACTACCTCAAAGCACATTCTTCAAAAGGACAATTTTCCAATAATTTCCTTACAGCATTATGTTATCATGGTTGTCTTTGCGTTATGATGGAAAGATGTCTGGTGAAGCCATATGACAAAAAACAGAGATGGTAGTCAAAGGCTTTCTCTTTTATCTGCTTCTTTTCCCAACAAACAAGGTATACAGGCTTACTACCCAAGACTAACTTGTATATCTGCACAGGTAATATACTGCACGATTTCAGAGGATTCTCTGAAGTTGCTCAGTGCACAAACCTCACAAGCATACATGGCAGCCCTGTCCTCCATATCCTAGCTGCCTGCGCCTGAGATCAGAATTTGTCTACACTTCTAGCTATTGATCATGATTAAGTTGAATTCTTTGGAAATATTTTCTTTAGTTCACACCATAAGTAAAATAGTTTGCCCACATTAATGTGATAAAATTAATCACTCTGATGAATTAAAATCAATCTAAAAAAGTATAGGAAAACATAACGTAATCGCTATGGAGTGAGTAAGACCACTTGAGTAGCAAGAAGCTTAAAAATAAACTCTAGTCATTCAAACTTGTGCCCAAACACAGTGTCATTTCCACAAGAACCCAAGACTGCAAGAGGGAGGGGGCATGTGAGCCCATGGCACTGGAACAAGAACGCAGGGAATGCAATAAACAGAAGGGAAGGGAGCTCTCACAGGAATATTTTTCCATTGCAGTTCAGGCCCAATGAGGAAGGTTTCATATATGAATCACTGACAACTGCCTGCTAGGCTGTTATGCTTAATCCTTCACAGTTTGAGTATGTCATGGTACTCCATAAAAAAAAGCTTATTGCATAAGCCATTCTCACTCTTCTAAGCCCATTCTTCTCAACAATGCCAGAGATCTAATAACAGGTAAGTGACCAAGAAAATATATGTGACCCAACCATTGTGTAACATTTCATTTTGCTGAAGGTCAAGACAAATTATCATGAAATCCTTAGAGATACTGTTACATGGTTCCTAGGGACAAAAGGTTTCCTTTCAGAGAAGCTTCTTAGAAGCAGAGGGTGCTGTGTTTCAATCCTCAGCTAACTTTTAGTTAATGACTCTTGCCTTTTCCCCTACCAGCTCTGCTTATTAAAAGGAGAATGCAGTCTGGAGTGTGTGCTGTCAGAATGAACAGCAGGGTCAGTCACTAATCCCAAATTGTATGCCCCCAGGATGCCTGCTACAGAGTGAGGAAATGCTTATGTTTGATTAACCTTCCAGGTAGAGAAAGGGAGGCAGCCAGGGGTCCGCAGCTACATGACATGGTATAATAGTAGTTTTAAAATATGGCATTCCCAGGGGGATGCAAGAAAAGTCACAGCAGAAGGTGCTGACTTAGTGTAACAAATGAAATTATGTCTATATAATAGTCAGTGAGCCTTTGGGGGAACAACATCACCAAACTGGGCATTCATTTTCTTCAAAATATTTGTGACAATACGATAGTCCCTTATGTCTGTCTATATGGTGCTTTATGGAGTGCATAATGCTTCAAGGGCACCACCTCATTTGATCTTCACCACTGTCCTTTGTGTCAAAGGGCTAGAATTGAAGAGCACTTTCCCAGTTTAAAAAAAAAAAAAATCCCCATTAGCTGTCAATGCACTGTCTTCTTGCCCTGGCATTTTCTTTAACACTTTCTTTAAGTACAAACAATGAAGAGTGAAGAAACACCACTGGGTGGGGAAGGGGGATGTTGGGGCAGTTAGGGGATAAGATAAAACCATGCAGGAAAGACATCTCCTGAAAACATGGGTCAAAGAAAGCAGAAGGTCACTTCTATTTCTGCGGTTCCATGTACAATAAGAAAAAAGAAATCTACCAGTGTTAGGGAAATGGTTTAATCCTCTTGTTAAATGTAACATTATTTAGCTGTTCAGTTGAAAGCTGAAATTTGACATTTTGGTGAATATGAGGCCCAGGCCAATAGCTACGCTCAGTATGCTAAGAAGAGAGGACAATGGATTAATCACAGGCAGCTCTTCCATCTTTCAAAAGGTGTGTTTTTGTATTTATTGCCACTTAGCCATTGACTCCATTTCCATACAAAATCCTATTTGTCCTTCAAGACCCAGTTCATATAGCATATTCACCATGAGGTCTTCCCAGGCAGCATTGTCTGTTCTGTCTGTTCTAGTGTGTCAGTTATAGGATTACCACGTTATAAGCCATGGACAGCATGTGTTTTACATGCTCTCTTTCCTACTAGACAATGAGTTCCAAGTGGGAAGGGATAGTAAAACACCTAAAACTTTTGTAGATATTCACATCTGCAGATTAAATGAATGAATAAAATAAAGAAACCACGAGTCACTATAAAATAATCAAATCCAGTGATGCTAGGTTTGATCAAATGCATGTTGGGAAACTCATTAAATATATATTTATTCTGGGAACTTTGAAAATACAATTGTTCCTGACTCTTTAACCCAAGAGTTGTCATCATTAGCTTGATTTGATCAATTTACCACAGACCTGATGTAGATGATTAGGTAATGCATATTTTTATAATTGTTTTCTCCAGCAATCTGTGCCTGATTTATAAAATATAACTTCTTCATTCTAAGCAAAATCTGATGAAAGCAACGGTGGCTTAAAACCCTTATATTCCACAGGTTAATACCAACAAAGGGTATATCCCAGTAATTCCTTTTCTACTCTAGAGTCAAAGGCACCTTGAGTCTTTCACAACTGGGCTCATTAAGCCAATGAGGCTCTGAATTCTCCCCCACTTACCAGCAATGTCTTACCTCCATGAAAACAGATGAAAATCTACTCTTTTCCACCTTGTTTACTCAGCTCAGGCACACACTGCTTAAAGCCACTCTTAGAGAAAAAATTAAGAATGCACCTTGTTGGTGCTGGATTTAATTTTCCCAGCCTAATGAAAAGTATGTCTGTGATTACAAACCAAACCTTCATGCAAAAACGCAGCAAGAATCAGTCTTCTTTTAGGAGTTGCAAATTCCTTTGTGGGAGAACCTGAGTTTAATAAATATGCCCAAGTAGACCTCATTCTAGACAGAAAGCAACCATGATAAGAAATAGTAGTGGGCACTTTTGTTTGAGTTGAGGTTGTAATTTCAAACAGAAATATGGCAGTGAATTCCTTAGAAAGGAGAACTTGCTGGAATCTTAACTTTTCAGTCATCAAAGGGCATCTGGACATTTGTCTTTATCTCTAATTTTCTGCTCTGCTATTTGTTACCCTGATAACAGTGTGTTTTATGGCTGCTCTCCATTAGTCAGTGCTATAGTTTTATGAGCCATGCAGAGAAAGTGAAGGAGGCGCTCAGCCTCCTTCAGAGTGTTATTTTGCTGTTGTTCATTTTCAAAGGAATTCTGACTATCACCCTTGTTCAGTCAAAGTGGGAAGGGGAGTGTTTTATTATTGGCCAACCCCAAACTGTAGCAGTTGCTTGGACCCAAACCATGTCTTAAATTTGAAAAAGATGATAAAAAAGCAGTCTTAGCTATCTAAATAACTATGAAACCTTCATGACTTATTTCTCAAAAGAAAGAAAAGAAAGGGGAAGAAATAAGCACATGGCAGAGTATTGTTCCTTTCCTTTTTTTAAAAAAAGAGGCCTTGAAATATGTTTTAAAATATTTTATGAGGTCACACTAAAAAAAGAGTAATTGGAAGAAAAATTCTGCTTGTCTAAGCGAAGAGCACATTTGTAGCGGTAGGGTAAATGTTTTATCGATTGAGAAGCTGGGAAACTCAAGTCATTACTCACCATGGGCTAAAGAATAATTGCTAATGCTCTGGCGGAAAGATTAAAAACAGTTTCTGGAAGTATTTCTTACAATGATCAATGGTGTATCATCCCAGGCCATTGGATCTTCAATAACATTTTTCCCTTTTGGGATACAATCAATTTTTATAATATGATTCATTTGCCAGTGGGCATGCTTTCTTCATACGATGAAAAGGCACTTATGCATCTTATATTGTTGAAAAGTAATCTTATACAGCCAAAGATCAGGCTGCGGTATAGAAGACTCACTTGAATCTATCTCTATTTTAAATGGGTTTGGGAAATCATCTGGGGTGGGGAGCGGGGGTTGGGGAGACAGTTGCTAGCTTCTTTGTTATTGTTTTGTTAACCCTTTAAGAATGCATTTAGCACACTGACAGCAGTCATAATCATCGTAGCACAAGGGTAGTGATGGAGGAGGGTGCTATTTTAGATGTGAACATATGCCACAGTAAGCTTGACTCATTTGCAACACTAATTACCATGGCAGCACTCTCAGGTCAAGGGTTGCCTTACAGCTGTCTACTGGCTGCACACATCTGACAAGGTCTTCAGCATCCTGTGGCAAAGCTCAACTTTGGTCCACTGCTGCTGAATCCATCAATTCATCTCTGCTTTAATAAGTAACAGCTTTAGTCATGAGAGGATGCGCTCATTCCAAAATTTTTCCCTGGAGAGAAGGCATTGAAGGCTTGCACACAGTGACCTCTCAGAGTCTATTTTGACATTGGACTTGGCCCCATCACCAGGGTCTCCCCTGGTCTCCCCTCAAATGAAGAGGCCAAAAAAAAATAATAATAAATAAAATAATAATAATAATAATAATAATAATAATAATAGAGTCAAGCTTAGGAAGTGGTCAAATGTTCTACTAAAGGGTAGCATGCACCCACAACCTGGAATTTTGTTTCAATCTGGGGACAATGGCTTTTATTAAATTACATAAAGGTTAATCCTCCTTCTGCTTATGGCAGAGTCTCCTCACTCAACACCCTGGTTCTGCACCCAAGAAACTGTACATCCAAAATTAAAACAAATTTTGGTTAAATTAATTAAAAAACTAAAATAAAATTTTGAAAATATGATTTAGATTACCTATATTTTAAGTATCTCCTTGTTTGATGGTGAGATTATTTATACCCAACCTGTTCCTGACCTAAAAAAATTTGTTTTCATGTGAATAGTTAGTATTGTATAGATAGTATTTTTCATTTTTATGTAACTCTATTGTATATATTTGGTGAACCAAGTCATTAGTTTTCCTATCTCTTTTTTATTCTTTTCAAAGAGAAAATTTTTCCTATTTAAAAAAATTAATGTTTATTCATTTTGAGAGAGAGAGAGAGAGAGAAACAGAGTGTGAGCAGGAGAGGCGAAGAGAGAGAGACACACACAGAATCCGAAGCAGGCTTCAGGCTTTGAGCTGTCAGCACACAGCCCAACGTGGGGCTCGAACTCATGAACCACGAGATCATAACCTGAGCCAAAGTTGGAAGCTCAACCAAGTGAGCCACCCAGGCACCCCTAAGAACTTCCTTGATATTAAGAAAAACAAAAATTAAGAGAAAAATAGCATATCTAAAATGATTTAGAGATTTTACTGAATAAAAAAAAAAAGCTCTTGTATTCCTTAATAATGTCAATTCAAGATTAGTCTTCTGAAAGGAAATCAACCTTCTCATCACCATGAAAGTTAAATTGAGCACTTACTTCTTGCAAGGCACTAAGTAAAAGCTAAATATATATATTTATAACAAACATTCTATGAGGTAGACTAGTATTATTATCTACATTTTGTACAAAAGAGGAAATTGAGACCTAAAGAGGCTAAGCAACACTAATCATGGCTATATAGCTAGGTCATGGTAGAGGGGCTAAGAATACAACCAGTTCTGCTTTGAAGGCAGGGCTCTTAGCTACCTTACTATGTTTCATCATCATAAATCTTATTAGCCCCCAATTTCTTAAGAGGATGGGTAAAATCATGTGAGTTGATTTATACATCTAAATCTAGAACTCAAGACCTTCCATAACCTACTCCCAGTGAACCACCATTCCAGTGTTATCTTTGGTGACTAATACCCTGTGAATCTTATATTCCTGCCAAAATGCGCTTTTTGCTATTATGTCTACTAATGCCTATTATCTTTCCTCCTACTCAGCTTTACTTAAGCTATTGCAAATATCACATCCCCAGTTGACCTTGTCAGAAGTTTTTTGTCACCATTACTAACTTCTACTTCTCTTTTGTACTACCCTCAGAGTAATTTGTGTTTCCTTATATTACAGTCACTTACATGTGTCATATATTTTATTGTATATTTGCATCCTTCTTGGTGCAGCACCATGCAAGGTTCACAATAAGTTCTGAATTAAAGTTTGCTGAATGAATGAATAAAAACTATATATAGTAACATTGGTTCATGGAATAACTGATTCCTGATGGGAAAAGTCCATTTTAAACCATTTCTAGATGTGCCATGTATGTGATTACTCATCTAGAAATAGTAGGGAAAGTTCATTTTAAGCCATTTCTAGGTATGCAGATCATTTCTATAACAAAATTTTAGATTTTTTAACCTAGTTGAGTTTTAATCCAACCTTGGTCTTTGGGTAGTTGTGTCAGTTTGCTAAGGCTGCCATCACAAAATATGCAGCCTACATGGCTTATGTAATAAGAGAAATTTATTTTCTCATATTTTGGAGGCTAGAAGTCCAAGATCTTCTGAGGCCTCTCTACTTGGCTTGCAGATGGCTGTCTTCATGCTGTAACCTCACAGGGTTTTTTCTCTATGCATGCACATTCCTGGTGCTATCTTGTGTATCCAAATTTCCTCTTCTTATAAGGTCACCAGTTAGATTGGATCAGGGTGCAATAACAGTCTCATTTTAACTTAATTACCTCTTCAGAGGCCTGATCTTCAAATACAGTCACATTCTGAGGTGTGGCGGGGGTCAGGGATTCAACATATGAAATTTGGGGAGAAACAATTCGGCCCATAGCATATAGCTTTTGGAAACAGATAGAAGGCACTATATTAGGATGACAGCATTAATAAGTAAAAAATGGTTACTTCTCAGAGTGGCTGACATCCTAAACATACAAACACTTTATAATTTCTGGTCTTATAATGCAGCCTTAGCCTTAAAGAGTGGGCCGTTTTGTTTGATGGTGAATCTGTCAGCAAATTTAAAATGCCTGAATTATACAATTTATAGTGAACAAAGTGAAAACCCAAGGCAATTTCAATTATAGGGCAATTCATCAACTATAAGGAAGAGTCTCAGAACACAGATTGAATTATGGTGAGCAGGGTAGTGTATGCAAAATTCTTCCTCCAATATAAACTTAGGAGGGTCTCTGCAGAATGGTATAACAAAGCATGGCTATTTCCATAATTGCATTTGCTCCAGCTCTTGGGTCAGCACACTTTCGATGCTCCAACGAAGTAGAAAAGAGCTCATAGATTTTCAAGGCTGCAACTCAAGCCAGAGGTATGCTGTTAACAGTTCAAGACAGGAGAAAATTGTAATATATGGCCTCCAAATTTATACTCTTCCTGACCCAGGTAATGAAACATGAACCACACATCCAGCTTTTGATAAAGTAGTGCTCACTTGGGCGGTGAGGGACTGCAGGTAGATATTTATTTCTTTGGCTGCCATCCTAACTTGTCCTTGACTGGCAAGGCTTTCACATTAACCCTTTTCTCAGAGGATTCTGAGGAAGTTGGCTCCTGGAGATGAAATCGTACTACATTTACCACCCATCCTTCAGGTTTCCTTTTGCTTATAATTATCTCAGTGCTGTGTTCCTGTATATTATTGCTGCTGTTACAATGATACCATCTTGTTGAGTGATTAAAAATAGCCCAATGAAGAAGGGGAAACAATTTTCGCAATATATTCAGTCAGCCTCCAGTAAGCAAAAAGTAGGCTGTCAGAATTTCCCATCTCATAGATGCGCCTGACCCTCTGGTTGACCCTAGACTGAGCCACTATTCCACGTTCACATTACATGATAACATGGAAAATTCACTGACCCAGTTTTTGAGAATTAAGAGAACGATGACTGCAAAGTGATATAAAATGGAAAGCTTTAGAAACACTAAATAACCATGACCATGATTAATGGAGTATGGCAATAAAATATTACTTACTGGACCAGAAGAAAGAAATTATGGTGAGTGAAGGCGGTGAGAAGAGGAGAAAAAGGAGAGGAAAGAGCAAAGGAGAGTCTGAGGATGGATACTGGCCGTGCTTTTCCAGTTCCTCTTGATACAGATGGACTGTATCAAGCATAAAAATATTCCCATAGCATGAGTTTTAAAGTGAAACATAAGACTTAACTCCAGGGAAGAATGAGTGTGTGTGTGTGTGTGTGTGTGTGTGTGTGTGTGTGTGTGTGTGTTTTAAAAGTGGGATGAAGGAAGGTGTAAATTTTGGACTCAATATCTAAAGGAGTGAAACTTAAAGGAGGGGCCCCACACTGGGCATCTTTGGGGGAATAATGAATGAGGCCTGACACTCACCTCTTCATGGAAGGGGGCACTGGTCCAGAAACAGAAAGAATGAAAACCAATGAAAGTCCAATGAATGAAGGAGTAGTTTAGTCTTCTAGGAGAAAAAGGTTGCAACTTTGTTTTTTAGGTTTTGTTTTTTATTTTTTTTATTTGTTAATGTTTACTTATTTTTGATATAGAGAGAGACAGAGTACAAGTGGGGGAGGGGCAGAAATAGAGGGAGACACAGAATCTGGAGCAGGCTCCAGGATCTGAGCTGTGGGGCTCAGACTCATGAGCTGTGAGATCATGACCTGAGCTGAAGTCGGATGCTTAACCGACTGACCCACCCATATGCCCCAAAAGGATAACTTTGTCAAATCCAGAGTACCTGATGGCTCAGTTGGTTGAATGTCCAGCTCTCGATTTCTCCTGACAACACAGATCCTGCTTGGGATTCTCTCTCTCCTTCTCTCTGCCCCTTCCCTGCTAATTCTCTCCCTCTCTCTCTCTCTCAAAATAAATAAATAAATAAATAAATAAATAAATAAATAAATAACCATAAAAAATTTTAAAACAAATTTTTTTGGGGAAAGCCCAGTGGCTCAGCCTCCGGGGAGGCTGCTTGCCCAGGGGCTGGAGGGTGTGTCTTCAAGAAATTGCATGTGGGAGCACACAGCCCTAACTGGGCTGGCACAGAGGCAGCAGAGCTATGGCTGCAGCTGGGCATCACTTCAGCATCTCAGCAGCTAGGAGAACAAAAGACCATGGAAGGTGAGGGCAGATTCCAGGCTCACTGTCTGTCTCCTGCCACAAAAGCTAAAGGGAGGGCTTGGGGGACTCCCACCAAATGAGAAAAGGGTTATGCCTGGTAGTATGGGCCTTGTCACCATCAGTGCCCCCTGGCTCTACCATTAAAGTTATGCTAGAATTCACTAACACAGGGCTGACCACGAGATATGATATCACATAACGTTAATTGAACATGGAAGCACAAACTCAGGGCTAAGTTTAGTGACTAACCAATGTATGCATTTAAGTCTGTTATATAATTTCTCTGATCCTCAGGTTATTCATAGCAATGGGGATGATAATAATTGCCTCATAGAAGTTTTGAAATTATATAACTGAAAGCCTAATACAAATATTTGTTGAGCACCTGTTTATGTGCCTGGAACTGAATATGAATTGCAGAATCAACCATACAAAAAGAAGGCAAAGCCTTGGCCCTAATGAGGTTCAGAAGCTTATCCTGGAGTAAGGGCATATGCTATTTAGTGCTCAACAATACTTAATTGCTTATTCCCCCTCACAGTTAGGTTGGGGCTTTGGGACTGGGTTCCGGCAACGGAATGTAGGAGGATGCAATGTGAGGCACTTCTAGGCTTGGCTCTCAGAAAATATCCTGCAGAGGGCATCTGGATGGCTTAGTCAGTTGAGTATCCGACTTCAGCTCTGGTCATGATCTCATGGCTCGTGAGTTCAAGTCCCACATCGGGCTCTCTGCTGTCAGTGCGGAGTCCCCTTCGGATCCTCTGTCCCCCCATCCCTGCCTATACCCAGCTCATGATCTGTCTCAAAAATGAATAAACATAAAAAAAAAAAAAAAGAAAACATCTTGCATAACCATGCAGCCCTTCCTTTTGTTCCACTATGATTGTGGAAGCCATGTGTTGTAAGACTACAGATACATATGGGCTACCTGATCTGCACCTAACTGTGGTGGGAGCCAAAACTAAACTTTATCATGTTGAGCCACTGAGTTTTTAGACTTTGTCAGCCACCATAGCCTACCTCAGCCTATCTCTCTAGGGAATCTGAGGCCAGCCTGTCTGGTCTGCCCTGTGAGCAAGCTTGGAAGTAGATCCTCCTCCAGTAGAGTCTTAAAACTACTGCAGCCCTGGCTGACACCTTGGGAGACCCTGAGGTAGAGGTACTCAGCCAAGCTGTGTGCAGATTCCTGACCCACAAGAATTGAGATAATAAATATTTTACTCTTCTAAGTTTCTAAGTTTGGGGGTCATTTGTTACACAGCAATAGAACACCAATACAGTGCTCCATTTGGCAGCACATATACTAAAATTGGAATGATACAGAGAAGATTAGCATGGCCCCTGCACAAGGATAACATGCAAATTCGTGAAGCATTCCATATTGAAAAAAAATCAATACAAATACACCTGTCCATCAATAGGTTAGTGGATAACCAAATTGGTATATCCATTCACTGAAATGCAACTCAGCAATAAAAAAGAATTAACTGTTGAACTACAACATGGATGAGTCCCCAAATAATATTTAGATAATTAGAAACCAGACAAAAGAGTACATACTGTAAGATTCAATTGATGTAAAATCTAGAAAATGCAAACTAATCTAGTGTGGAAGAAAACAGATCAGTGACTACCTGGGATTGGGGTGAGTGGGACAAGAATGAGTGGAAGCACACAAAAAGATGACAAAGAAGCATGAGGAAACTTTAGAAAGTGGTGGCTATGTTCACCATCTTGATTGTGGTGATGGCTTCACAGGTGTAAACACGCCAAAACTTAAAATATTTGTTGTTTATTGCATGCTAATTATAACTCAGTAAGGCTGCATACCTGTGTCCAGCCGTACAACTCTAAAATCATTGATTTTGTTTGAAGAAGTGATTTTTGTCTCAGCACCTTGATCCAATGGTGCACTCTTCCCCTAACCTTGCATTTGCACAAACCAGCACCCTCATAATCTTGTGTGTGTGTCTCCCTGTTAAAGAGGCACCCTCAAATATACCTACTTTCTTTCAAAGTAATGACCAGTTAAAAGTGATTGTCAATCCCCTGGTCCCAGATTTGTGGGCATTTCACTCACTCTATGGCATTGACCTTCCCCTTCACAGTCCTACCCCCAAAGCAAAACTAGAGGCTCCCAAGCTTACGCATTCCCACCAGCCAAGGAAGCTTGTCAGAGTGAATAGATGAGAGTTTGCTCAACCAAGTTTATTAACAATGTAAAGAATAATCAAGCAAGACTGCATTCTGTACATTGTAGGGACTGCAGGGAAAAAAACAAACCTCTCAGAAACCTTAGCCCACAGAGCTCTAAATCAGGCACCATGTGCACCTTTTCAGACCTCTTTAATATGGTTTGTTGGTTGTTTTGCTTTCTGATATGAACAGCTGTGTTTATTTCTAATATTCCCCCATTCATTTCTTTAACTACCCACACCTTTGCCAGCTATCTGAAGAGTCACCATAACAGAAAGCATACATGATGCAGGCATGAAATATAAAAGTAGCTAAAATTTTGGTATGACTTTAACCTTCCAAAGTACATATTCAAGCACTTGAAACCTTTAGTGGCTGACTAAGCTTCTAGAAGCCATAACTTAGAAGATACCCAATGCATTTTATAATGAATGAATTAGTGGATCATTTGATTTCAGCGGAGCTGAACACCATTCAATGGTTTTAATTATGTCCTGATTAAAGAAATTACATTTATTATTTGTAGAATTTGCCAAGGAAATGGTGCCAAATAACATTACACACACACACACACACACACACACACACACACACAAATAAACACACATATTATAGACACGGCAGTTTACAAATCCTTATTTACTTTATACTTTTTATGATGAAAATCCTATTACAAGGTTGTCAACAAACCCTGTTGTATCTCACTCCTTGAAAAAGACTTGCTGGAAGTCCCTTGAATATTTTGAGATGCCCAGGATTTCTGGGTAACAGTATTACTTTCTGATACTCTCAAATTTTTTTCTCCCAGTTTGGAGATTGAGAACTGAAGACAGGGTATATCCAACTCATCAATGGCTTCCCCCTAACATCTCATTCTCTCCTGATATCTACCTTATTTGTTTACTTTTCTTTCCTTCCTCTAGCCATCTAACACCATAGCAACTGTCTTTAGCCCTTCAGGGCCCTCCTGGTTTTAAAAAGACTCAGAGAGGTCTGTGGCAGGCCACTGATGAAATGTACAACCCCATGCTGTTTTCTAGTATCAGTCTCATCTGAAAAATAGAATGAGTTTAAAGTAAGAGCCACATGGGAATTAAGGAATGAGGACTTGGTGAATCAGCGGGCAGAAGTCTACTAGATAAGAAGTGGGGCTCTGAAGTTTAAATCAACACAGATGAAAAGAGGAGAATCAGTTCCCAGGAAAGAAAAAATGAAGGGCTGCTGCTCTATACTTGGAAAATTATGAAAAGAAGTAAATGATGTCTGAATTCTAGCTCTATTACTGAAAGCTATATGACCTGTCTCAATTTCCTCATCTACCAAAAAAAAATCATAATATTTACCTTATAGTATATACTGATGCCTCAAATCTGACATGTTATAAATAAGGTATAGTGCATAAATATTTTAGAATAGTTCCCAACACATAATAACTAGAAAATGATGCAGTTTTTCTGTAGTATTTTCCAAAGTTTGCAAAGAGGAAAACTTATTTTATGGGACATTATTTGGAATTACGTGAAAAATAGTTCTGTGGTCAAATTATAATATATGGAGTTAAATAATTTTAAATTGTTTTTATTAATTTGGGGCCTCTGAAAACAATTAATAGCCTAATATCTATTGGGGAGATATTATATTTAGCATTTCCCAAATTTATTGAACCAAAGGACAATTTTGGCTACATTCTGTGGAACACTCATTGGCAGTGGTTAATTATCTAATGGAAGACAAAGAATTTACTTAGGATAAATTTGCAAATGAGAAAGTTTAGCTTTGACAAGTGTGTTCATTTCTAGAAAGACGCTAGTTTTAATTTTAGCTTCCATGCACTTTCTATTTTAATGTCTAATATTACCTTATTACATAGTTTTATTATTTAATAAATATGAGATAAATATTAGAGGCACCATAATATTCCAATGCTCAGGACTTCTAAAAAGTCTTAATTTAGCCCAGCTCTTTGAGAAAAACTGGTCTAGTATAGTTTGAATACACTTCCACAGGATTAGTAAATAAGAGGACCTAGTAAATAAATAGTATCATTCATAGAAATTAGAGAACTCTGAGCAGTAATGGACTTTCATAATAAAGGGTCAATTCACCAAGAAAGCATAGCAACCCAAATGTGTATATACCCAAAAAAGCTGGAAGGGAGGGTTCCCACCCCAGTGCACCCAAAGAGGAAATTTGCCTTATAATGAATCAAACCTGGAGTCTCACCCATACTTGATTCAGATGATATTTAAATGAGATTTTTAGAATTGGAGTTGATATTGGAATTTGTTAAGGCTTTTGGGGCTATTAAATGCATTTTGCACATGAGAAGTACATGGATTTAGGGGAATCACAGGGAGGAACGTTACAGGTTGAGAACCCCCAAAATTCCTACATTGAAGTCCTAACCCACAGTGCCTCTGAATGTAGCTGTATTTAGAGATAGGGTCTTTAAAGAGGTAATTAAAGTTAAATGAGGTCATTGGGATGGACCCTAATCCAATGTGACTTTACAATGATGCCTTTACAAGAAGAGGAGATTAAAACATCCAAAATCCATTCATAAATCAAGAAGAGAGGCCTCAAAAAGAAAAAAAATAAAAATAAAAACACCAATACCTTAATCTTGGCCTTTTAGCCTAGACAAGTGTGACAAAATACCCCTCTGTTGTTTGAGCCACTCAGTCTGTGGCTAGCAACTAGCAAACAAATATAAATCCAAAATACATGAAGTAAAACTGATAAAACTGAAAAGAGAAATAGAGTATCCACAGTTAGAGTTGGAGAGGTCAACACACCTCTTTTAGTACTGGATAGAACTAGTCAACAGAAAACCAGTACGGATATAAGAATTGAATAATATTATCAACTTATATGTAATTGACATTTATACTCTAAATTGTCATTGTGCTTATAAATTGACATGTAAAAAATGCCACCAGACAATAGCAGAATACATGGGAATTCTTTTTAAGTACACATGGAATATTCACCAAGATAGATCATACTATGTGTCACAAAACAAACATAAATACATTTCAAATAACTGAAATAATAAAAAAAAATGTGTTTTCTGATCATAATGGAATTAAATGAAATCAATAGCAGAAAGATAACAGAAAAGTCTCCATACTGGTGGTTAAACAATGCTTCTAAACAATCTATGAGTCAAAGAAGAAGTATCAAGGGAAATTTTAAAAAATGTTTTGAACTGAATACAAATAAAAATACAATGCATAAAAGTTTTTTAGAATGAAGCTAAATCAATGTTTAGAAGATATTTTTAAATATCATTAAATACTTATATTACAAAAGAATAAAGATCTCCAATCAACAATATAAGCTTTTACCTTAAGAAAACAGACACAAAAAAGTAAATTAAGTCCAAATCAAGTACAAGAAAGAAACAATAAAGTTAGCAACAGAAATTAATAAAATTAAAAACAAAAATATTAGAGAAAATCAATGAAACTAAAATCTTGTTTTTTAAAAAAAATAATAAAATTGATAATCTTCTAGAAATACAGTCAAATTAAAAAGAGAGAAACACAAATTACCAGTAAAGGAGTGATATAGGAGATGTCGCTATAGACCATGACGGCTTTAAAAGGATAATAAGTGAATACTACAAACAACTCTACACACATAATTCAACAACTTAGATGAATCAAATTCCTCAAAAACCGTGAGGGAACAAAACTCTCTGAAGATGAAGTTGATAAGAATCCTTAATTATTAAAGAATTTAAATTTGTAGTTTAAAATACCCAAAAAAGAAATCTACAATCCCATATTATCCTACTAGGAGATCCTATTAAACATTTAAGAAGAATTAACACCCATTCTAAACAGTATCTTTCAGAAAATAGAAGAGCCAGAAAAACTTCCCAAATAATCTTTTTAAGTCCAGCATTATCCTGACACCTACACAGGACAAAACACTTCAAGAACAGAATTCTGTAGAACAATATCTCTCATTATCATAAATACAAAAACTTCTCAACCAAATATAACTAAATTACTAAATTGAATTCAGGAATACATCATACACACACACACACACACACACACACACACACAAAGAATAATAATAGGCTATAATCAAGTAGGATTTGTCCCAGGAATGTAAAACTGGCTTAAGATTTGAAAATCACTCAAGGTTGGGGCACCTGGGTGGCTCAGTGGGTTGAACGTCCGACTTCAGCTCAGGTCATGTTCTCAGGGCTTGTGAATTTGAGCTCTGCAGCGGGCTCTGTACTGACAACTCAGAGCCTGGAGCCTGCTTTGGATTCTGTGTCTCCCTCTCTCTCTGCCCCTCCCCCACGCATACTCTGTCTCTGTCTCTGTCTCTGTCTCTCTCTCCCTCTCTCAAAAATAAATAAACGTTTAAAAATTTTTTTAAAAATGAAAAAATCACTCAAGGTAATCCACCACATTAATATTCTATAAGAGTAAAATCCACATGATCCTATCAATAGATGTAGAAAAAAACATTTGACATAATTCAACATTCATTCTGGAGAAAAACTCTCAAGAAACTAGGAATACAAAAGGACTACAACTTCATAAAAGCCATCTATAAAAAACATACAGCCAAGATCACACTTAATGATCTTGTGAAAGATTTTGTGAAAGTGAAAGACTGCTTTCCCCGCAAGATTAGGAGGAAGGTGAAGATGTCCACTCAATACCCCTATTTAACATCATACTGGAAGTCTCTGCCATTGCAATAGGCAAAAAATATATTTAAAAGGTACACATATCGGGGCGCCTGGGTGGCGCAGTCGGTTAAGCATCCGACTTCAGCCAGGTCACGATCTCGCGGTCCGGGAGTTCGAGCCCCGCGTCAGGCTCTGGGCTGATGGCTCAGAGCCTGGAGCCTGTTTCCGATTCTGTGTCTCCCTCTCTCTCTGCCCCTCCCCCGTTCATGCTCTGTCTCTCTCTGTCCCAAAAATAAATAAACGTTGAAAAAAAAAAAATTTTAAAAGGTACACATATCAGAAAGAAAACATTAAAACTGTCTCTATTTGTAGATAGCATGATTATCTATGTAGAAAATCAAATAGAATCTACAAAAAAGACAAAACAAAACTAAACTAAAACTAAAGATGAGTTTAGTGATCATACACATAGTGAATACAGACGCAAAAATTTCTTTGTATTTCTATATACTGACAATATACAATTGGAAGCTGAAATTTCTTTTGGAAACTGAAATTTTAAAAATAGATATTTATAATGTCTCTAAAGAAAGAAATACATAGCTAGAAAACAAACAAAACATATTCAGTTCTTAGATGTGGCACCAAAAGCCATAAAGTGCTGATGAAAGAATTCAGAGCTCTAAATAAACGGTGACATACCATGTTCATGGATGGGAAACCTCAACATAATAAAGATTTTCATTTTACCCAAATTTATTTATATAGCTAAGGAACATAATCCCAATCAAAATCCCACAAGGATTTGTATACATATAGACAAACTGATCCTAAAATTTATATATAGTGGTAAAGGAAGTAAAATAGCTAACCCAATTTTGAAAAAGAAAAGTTGGAGGAATCACATTATTCCATTTTATAAATTTCTATGAACCTACAGTAATCTGGGGTACCTGGATGGCTCAGTTGGTTGAGCATCTGATTCTTGATTTCAGCTCAGGTCACAATCTCATAGTTGGTGAGATCAAGCCACACATCAGGCTATGTGCTGACTGAAGAGCCTGCTTGGAATTCTCTCTCTTTCCCTCTCTCTCTCTCTCTCTCTCTCTCCCTCTCTCTCTCTCTCCCTCTCTCTGCTCCTCCCCTGCTCATGCTGCCTCTCTGCCTTGCTGTCTCCTCAAAACAAACAAACAAACATTAAAAAAGAGAGAGAGAGAGAGAGAAACTACAGTAATCAGTGTAATATTAGCCAAGAGATAAATATATAGGTCATTGGAACAGAAGAGTGGAAAAACATACACAAAATAGCCATTTGATTTTAAACAGACATGCAAAAGCAATTCAATGGAGAAATAATAATCTTTTCAACAAATGGTATTAGAACAGTTGGACATCCACATGCTAAACAAACAAATGAACAAACCTTGATCTAAACCTTATAATTTATATAAAATGTTAAACTCCTAAGGATCATAGATATGTTTAAAATTAAATTAAAACAGTTAAAGCATAGGAGAAATTTTCATGATCTAGAAGTAGGCAAAGAGTTCTTAGATGCGGCAACAAAACATGATCTATAAAAGAAGAAATTGATAAACTGGATGTATAAAAATTAAAAATTTATGCTCTATCAAAAACATTGTTATAGGAATGGAAAGATATAATATTCAAGGATAAAATATTGCAGTTTACATACCTGAGAAAGGACTTGTATCTAGAATATGTAAAGAACTCTCAAACCTTAACAGTAAGGTAAAAAGCAACCCAAACAAAAATATTCAAGTCTCGAACAGATAGAAAAGGGGGTATATGGATGAAAAATCAGTACATGAAAATATATTCATCATCATTAGCCATTAGAAAAATTGAAATTAAAACCAGAATGATGTATTCCTACATATCTATTGGAATGATAAAGTAATACTAATAATACCAAATACTGTCAGGGATGAGGAGCACCTGGAACTTTAACACATTGCTCTTGGTGATACAAAACGGTACACTCATTATGCAAAAAACAGTCTGGCATTTTTTCATAAAATTAAATACATATTTATTATGTCACCCAGAGATTTTACTCTTGGGTATTCACTCATATTTTCCTAAAGCAGTGAACATAAAGGACTGAGCTGCTGAATATGGCAGGGCCAAAAATAGGAAGGGATGATAGTTTTGATATTCATAAACTGATGAACAAACAGAAGTTTGGCTAGGCTAACAACCTGCCCAGGGTCACATGGAGAGTAAATGGCAAAAGTATATTCAAATCTGAGTCATTTATTTTTTTTATCAATCAAATGGTTGATTGATCTTTATGACACAAACCAACATGTTTGACGACTCCTTATTCAGTATATAATTAATTTTCTTTTCACTGAGCTATGCTTTTTGTTGTGACAGAAGCCAGTCTATCCAGAGAATTAAACTGTCATTTTCCACCTCTATGACTTCCCTTCCAGGTTTTGGCAGGAACGTGAATTTAAAGTGAACATATCATAAAGATACATGACCTAGTCATTGTGACCATGATGATCATTCTTTGGGACCGGTATTGATTCCGCAGCAGTTCTAAGTACAGATCATGAGAACAAATTTTGTACTTGGATCAGATACAGTGCCACCTAGCTCAGCAGTCACAAAGGCAATAGGGATTTGAAGGATTTATCTCAATAATAAAACAGAAAACACTTCAGTTTCAGTTCATTAAACATCATTTCATATTGGTATAACAAGTTTTTAAAAGATTCCAGAGGTTATTTATATTTCTAGGATCTTCTTCAAATTCTTGTTTGAGTCATTTATTTTAAGCTCTGTGGCTTTTCCATTGTCGTATTTTAGAGAGATGGGAAGTTCTTTTGTTAGAGATCTTCTGTTGAGGTGTCAGAGCAGGAGGGACCACATTATGATTTTTGTGGGGCCTGGGCACTTTTGCCTTCATAGGCCCCATCTTTCATAATAATATTAATTTCAAACCTTACTTTTGATACAACTTTAAGAATTTTAAGATTTTATTTTTTTAAGTAATCTTTAAACCTAATGTGGGGTCTGAACCCACAAGCCTGAGATCTAGAGTCCCAAGTTCTAACAACTGGGCCGGCCAGGTGCCCCAGCTTTGGATATATCCTTAAATATTTTAATTGTTTTCCTACTTCAGGCGAAATTTAATAGACTTTTCAGGGACCCTAAAATTTTAATTTTCTTTAAATTTTCATTTGAAGAAAATGAAACTTTTTCTTCAATTTCAAAGGTGTGTTTTCTCTCCTGATTTTAAAAGAAATTAAAAAATTTTTATGGTCCCCTAATGTGTTGAGGGTCATCAGCAATATGCCTATTGTGCCTAATGGATAAACTGTTCTTGCAAGCAATCCAAACATTGGGACAATCCTATACATTTCTTAGAGAGAGGGCATGATAGTGGTATTACAAAAATGATAATACTTCTGACTCCAGTCAGCTTAAATCAGATCTTCAGGGAAAGGGTTAACACATAGTTATCACATTGCTATAAGCAAATACATTTGAGTCTATGGATCTTGACATTTTCTTTTCAGTAAAACAAACTCATTCCCTTCATCCACACTCAAACACTATAAATTGCCAAGTGAGAATGAAAAGAGAACAAATAATGAAGGGAGCAGACCCTAGCTTTCTGGGAAGCTGTCAATCAATTATACAGCTTCCTTTCTCTGTTGCTGCAACTACTGGACCAACTGAGCTCCCTGAGCTGTAGTAATCAGCAGTAGCTGGGTGGGCAGATCATTACTTGCATCCCCTACAGGGCAGAGTGAAACTGGTATTTTCCACTTGCAGACATCACTATTCTTTATCAAGACTATATCACCCCTCTAACTGGGAAATGTTACCATGAATCAACCTTTGGTCACACCTCTCAGATATCATATGAATGTATTTAATCTGCAGTTCTCTTTAGTCATTTTCTCTATTTCCCACTTGTGTGCCTTTATTCATGTGTTCTTTCTGCCTCAAATACTCTTTCCCCTCTTCCATTTATCAGCCTCCTAGCCAACCTTCAAGACCCAGGCTCCAAAGCCACCTATTCTTTGGCTGCTTTCCAGATCCTTGCTCTCAGAATTAATATTTCTTTTCTTTCTATATAAATTCTAGTTATCTCTGCCTCTACTATAAAACATGTATTGTAGTTAATCGTGTTGTATCCTTTCCAAAGTACACAAAGATCCTACCTTTCCTATTTTTCTATCTTCCATTCTGCCTGGAAAGTATTCAAAAGCAATTGTTGAATTTGGGGATTGAGTTGAGGTTCTTTAGGTTCGTCATTGCTGTAATTCTTCCCATTTGACTTTTCCATATATCTTGATTTGAAAGATGCAAAATATGCAAGCCCTTGGGCATCTGAAGAGCTAATGCATGTTGCTGAGCACTTCAGACAATCCTCAATGAACTGTTATACTTCAAAGAATCTGTTAAGGATTCAGGATGAAATCACTCGGTTAAGTCCCTATGTAGGGACTATCACGTAGTTTATCAGGAACCACCAGCCCAGTGATACCTTAAAGCAGGATCCCAAGTTACCTTTGATCACAAAATCCTTAGTAGCTGCCACTGTGCTCAGGAAGAAATGCCTGTATCTCCCCAAGTCCAAGCTCTGGGAGTGTCTGCATGGACCCTACTTCCTACCTTCATCATTCCAACTTCCTTCAGCGTTATTACTAAATAACTTACTAAAATATAATAGCTACCATTTCCCAAACATTGACTGTGTTTCAGGCACTATTTGGTTAACCATACATTGTGTCACTTTTCCTTAAAATATCTCATATTGCTATTACCATGTAATTAAAAAAAAAAAAAAAAACAAATTCTAAATGGACCAAAACTGCTCAAGATGACTGGATATGTTCTGCACAATCCTATTGGTGGTCAGAAGACCACATCTCTTTCCTCTAGGAAGTCTGTAGCATAAAGCGGAAGCAATTAGAGATGTGGTGAAATGAGGAGTTATCTTTTGAAGTGCCTGAAGCATCCTACCCTGGTGTTATGTCACATGTCTCCTCACAAGTGCTTTGTACAAGGTAGATGCCCAGGACATGTTGGGGCCACTGCTACTGTGTAATATTTATATGAACTCTTGAAAATCTTAAAAATAAAAGGCCAAGGAGAAGTAGTTATTTTAGCTCTACAAAAAGAAGCTTGAAGTTTAGAGGCAAGGAAGACTAGAAATGAAAGATACATTCAAAGGTTCATGCCTAGAACTCACCAGCCTTATACTTCAGCATACCCAGAGGAGGCCTTAGATTCCTGAGTGCTTCTGCTGTACTTGTTACCCTTCCTTTCTAGTAAGATATAGGGGGAAAGAAGGGAGGCAATGCTAACTTTACAAGTATACATTTGAAATTGTTGGTATATAGCAGGAGAAGGCAATAAAACATATTTTTATGATACCACTAGATGTTTAGGACTTACTCCCTTTCTGAATATCTGTGTCTGGGAGTGGATTAAGGGAATAATTGTGAGGACTCAGCCATATCACATCAAGAGAATATAAGCAAGATAGCAAATGTCCTTTCTGTCCACCTAACACATGGGGGAAAGTTTCTGTGGCTCCCTTCTTGTCCTTCAAAGACTGTGCAAGACTTCTCCAGCACATGCATAGGTCTGTATCAAAGTCTGGGAAATTTCTCTTAAAAATGAGGCTTTATATAACAGAAAAGGCCTAGAGTTGGGTTATCAAATACTTGAATTGAGACCTGATAGTGCTATTTAGGGTAGATTTTCAGAAGTCACATGAGATCCCAAATTTCCATTTATCTGCAGAGCTAAGACCTCTGCAGAGCTAAGACCTCTAACACTTACAGTGCTGATACCAACTGACCCACAGTGTTGTGAAAATTCAATGGGATAATACACGAGGTGTATTTTGCAGCCTGTAAAAGGGCTATTCAATATTTACTTCTTATTTTTAATTATTTTTGAAACTGAAAATCTAAAAAACTAAGACAGTCATATAAAAAGCTCACTAAAGGGGACAAACGTAGCATTCTCTTGGGAATTAGACATAAAACAATCCTCTTAAAATGTGCTTTTATTCTATGTGGACATTGATTTATCATAAATTATTCATTATGTCTCTGAGGCTTGTTTAATCAGACAGAGACAATCATAAAATGTGTAGGTCTAAGTGACTTTAGATATGTGCCCACAGATTCACAGATTATCTTTGTTGCCTGAAACAAAAATCCTGGCATGGGGCTGGGAGTACTGAACCAGCAGGATTTCTCTTTTCTTTTCTCTTCCTTTCCTATCTTTTTTCCCCTGGGAACTCTATGAATACCATTTTCTCATAGTATTCTGTTACCTTTTCTGGGCTTCTATAAGACTACATGGTTCCTACAGAATTAAACTTCAAAGGCAGCAATAAAAAAAAGTTTCATGCAGTTTTGCAAACATAAGGGGAAAAATCATAGATCCTGTCATATTTGGAATCAGAATTAATTTTTCATAAACAAAGCATGATCCATGTAAAGTAGCCAACTTAGATGGCAAGAAAGATTTCCTCAGTGCTACTAAAGAAATCCCCAGTCTTCGGTAAGAGCATTTATAACCCTAAAAAAAAAGGAGTCTAGAATAACTAAAACCATTTAAAGCAGTAGAGAGAGACAGCCCAATTTTTCTAAATTTCTGATTGCCAGGGGAAAAGTTCAAAAAATAAATACTCATTATGACACCTAATTAAAACCACCACCACTGCCCCCCTCTCTTCATTGGCTAAGGGAGCCCCGTGTTGTGTGAAACAATGGCAAATTCCAGGAGAAGGTGCTTTCTGGTAAACTCCAAAGCCAAACAAGATAGTAAGCCATCATCGCCCTTTGTTCTTTTGAAGGACTTACTAGGGATATAATGGAAAAAAACTGCTATAACAAAAAAAATTGATTTCCATTGGAAATAGGAATTTTGCCAGGCGACTATGCCATGACTAGCTTCCTCTCTTATATCCTGTCTCTGCCTATTGGGAAGCACTTGGAAACTTTGACCGAGCATCACCATTTCAAGTTTGTTTCATACTGACAGGAATAAAAATGATGCTTGCATATATGACATTCTAAAAATTGCTTTCAGAGCATCATTACCACAATGAGCATTTCGGAATGTTTTTTTTCTTGTCTTCTTTCCCAAACAGCTCATATAGAATATTTTCCCTCCTCACATCCTTTTTTTTTTTTTTTAAACATTTATTTATTTTTGAGACAGAGAGAGACAGAGCATGAACGGGGGGAGGGCCAGAGAGAGAGGGAGACACAGAATCCGAAGCAGGCTCCAGGCTCTGAGCCGTCAGCACAGAGCCCGATGCGGGGCTCGAACTCACGGACCTTGAGATCGTGACCTGAGCGAAGTCGGACGCTCAACCGACTGAGCCACCCAGGCGCCCCCCTCACATCCTTTTAAGTAAAACATCAATTTAAGCCTAGCAAGACTCTAACTGGGGAGCATTTTGATTCCTTGGGTAGATATGGTGACAATGTAACTAAGCTTGTTGTGTGGGGGAAGGCTTCTATTGTTTTGCATTCTGAAATTCCAAAAGCAAGTCTAGCTTTGTATTTTTGCTAAATTGGAGCTGATGGAAACACTTCAGGGAGTGACCTGGGTTGCAAAGTGTGCTAGGGAAACAAGTTCCTTGACTGATTATAAAGGAGTGAGATGCCTAAGGAAAAAAGATGCAAGGTAAACAGCAGCAGCGGCAGAGCCTATAGTTGTAACTTTAGTCCAGCACAAAAAAAGACATCAAATGGAAGTATACATATTCATATTTAAAACCTATAAATGCAAACCAACGCTCCATGGCCCCAGTACTCAGATTCCTCCAATAATCCCAAAAGTTCTGGGTTCTACTGATTGCCCTGGAGCAAGAATAGTACTGGCTCCATTTTCTCCCTTGTCTGATTGGTTTTGGAGCTGCTGTCAATAGCTCCTTTCCCCAAGAAGTTCCCTGTGTCTCCATATATGTGTCTGCCGTCTTGAGAAGTTAGGACTTAATGTGTTTACATGTACATGGCAGTACAGAAATACAGACATAATTCCTAGTGGCAAGTTACAAGTGGAAATCCCTAAACTCCTTGCCTAATTTAATTTTGGATAGGATGTCAAATCTAAGGGGCAGGGCACAAGGGCAACCATTCTCTCATGAATATTCCAGGTAAATAGTCTAGAACCCAAAGTCCTGGTTGGTTGTTTGTATATTTTGGATACAAGTCTTTTATTGGATGTGTGTATTTGCAAACATTTTCTCCAATGTAGCTGCTTAATTTTTATTCTCTTAACAATGTTGTTTTACAGAACAGAAGTCTTCTGTTTTAATGAAGTTCAACTCATCAGTTTTTCTTTCATGGGTAGTTCTTTGGTTATTGTATCTAGAGTCTCATAGCCTAGGTCACCTAGATTTTCTGCTGTGTAATCTTCTAGAAGTTTTGAAGTTTTGTGTTTTACATTTAGGTCTGTGATTCATTTTGAGAGATTTTTGTGAAAGATGTAAAGTGTATGTATAGATCCCTTGCTTTTTAATTTTTTTGTTGTTGTTTGGTTTGGTTGTTTGTTGTGTTTTTTACCTGTGGATGGCCAGCTGTTCCAGCACCATTTGTTGAAAACCCTATTGTTTCTTCATTGGATTGCATTTGTTGGTTCACCAAAGATTAGTTGACTATATTTGTGTGGTCTGTTTCTCAGCTCTCTGTTTCACTGCTCTATTTGCCTATTCTTTTGCCAATACCACACTGTTTTGATTACTGTAGATTTATATAAAGTTTTGAAGTCAGTGTCAGTCCTCCAACTTTATTCTTCTTCAATATTATGTTGGCTATTCTGGGTCTTTTGCTTTTCCTTATAAATTTCTCAATGATGTTTTTTTTTTTTTTTTTTTTTGTTAATATAAATCCAGGATACAATCTATAGAGTCTAAAGATTACTAAATCAACATTAAAGCATGTATTTCCACTTTCACATTTAATAGAGTAAACATCATGGTGATCATTTAAAAATAAAAATAATTTGTTTGTCACAAATTCAAATGACCTTTTCAGACCCCCTATCTTATGAGCTATGTTGCTACAGGAAAAGGAAGTTCTTCTTCCTTGCTACTTGAAAGTGTCATTTGTCAGACCAGGGCAAAAAGATCAGAAGTAATTTCCAATTGTCATACTATAGAATGTATAAAATTGTGAGCCCTCTTATGTTTCCTCCATTTTTCTTGAATGATATGGAAAATGGTATATTCCAAAGGCTAACAACTACTAGTAAAGATAGGACTTTATTTCTCCTACAGATTAGGCACAACGAAATTTGAGATACACCTTTCTCTAAAATTCAAAATCTTTTGGGTCTTCTTCATTTAATACCTTTGGCTTTTCAGGTAAAAATTCAAGGTATTTTTATTCACATTCATATTACATTCACAGCAATTTTGACAATTTGGGGTAACAAACATATTATATGGACTAGAACAAACAAATTATCTGTATCAGGACCAGAAATGGGTTCAAATTCTTGGAAGAGTTAGTACATATAGTGGATTATCATTCATTGTTAACTCTCCAAAATCTTCCAATGGTTCTTAGAGCCTTCCTAGAGCTTACTTACATTCATAGAACTCCTCCCATTCCTTCTTTCAGAGGCTTTCTCTCGAGATCTTATCTCATTCTATAAACATCTTTGTGAGTGACTTTTCATTAACAGGCATGTTCCATACTTATTTAGCTGCCTCTCTTTCCTTCATACCTATATCAACTCTGTTAAACTTTGTAGGGCAAGGATGAGTATGTCAACCTGACCCCATATAATGAGACATTAAAAGCAAATTTTCAACAAGGAATAGCGTAACAATCATTTACAAGAATGAATACCATCAGCATGTCTTCAGTAGGAATCCATGGTCATACCGTATACATTGTCGCATGGTAGTATTAGTATTAGGCTTAAAAAAAAAAAAGAACCCACAGATCTTTACACACACACACACACACACACACACACATGCTTAATGCAAACTCAGATGTTCTTCCCATGATATCAGCAAGGAACATCCTTCATTGTCCATTCTTCTCCTCATTTTCTAAATAATATGAGTCCCACCCAATGGAAGTCCTGTTTTGGAGTGATTCATCTCTTTCAGTAACAGTACCATCACATCCACTTTGTACCAGTTACAAGATGCAGTCGCCAGAATAATTTAATGCCCTCCTGTTAATTGCCAAGGCTAATAGAGGAACTGCTATAGCTCTTCAAATGCTTTTCATTTACATGTTGATTTCTCACTTTCCCACTTGGGAAAGGTGTGTTTGGCTCTAACTGCTTTTGATCTAATGGTTCTGTAGTCTGACCTACTTTCATTTTTCTTACTGCTGACATTTATTTTATTTTCTTTATTTAAGGGCAGAAAATAACAGAAAAGGTAATCAGCATGCATTTAGGTCATTGTAAGTGTCCCAGTTACATTTGCATTTTTCTGCTTAAAGTCTAATGCTGCCTTTGAATGATTTAAGATATTTGGACAAGGGAAAAATAACACTTCCTTCCTATAAATCCAGAGTGAAAACAAAGAGAATACATAATCCACCTGCCTTGATTTGGGACTATGTAAGTTACAACAGCTACAGCCATAGATTTTGCCTGGCTCCCAGACATCATCCCTTTAGGACCAATATCCAGGTAAGGCAGAGAGCCCCCTATTCCCTTACAGCACGAGAGGCTTTGAAGGACCCAGCAAACAGAGCCTACCTTTTTGATTACTGAGTTTCAAGGCAGAGTGTGATCTTTGTCCCATGTAGGAGAGGTGACATCCAACAGAGGAATCCCAGAGCTCCGTCTTACTCTCTCACTACAGGGAATAATACAAGAATCATGTATGCTTCAAGGATCATTTACATATTTCAAGAATCAGAATAAGGTTGGTATAGACCTACAAAATGATTAAGTAACAATGAGAACACTGCATCTAAAAGATAAAATTGTGCCACACTATTGGGGTGTTTGGGACAGACACTGGAGACAGACAGGAATCACAGTGATGAGTTTAGCAATAAAAGGGCTCCAGAGAGTGGTAGGAGCTCATCTAAAACTCCGGTTAGAGGGTCTTACATCAGTTTCTCAGTGATGGTTTGCTTTTACTCCTCAAGGATTCGGAGTGTAGCATTTCCCAAAGTGCCTTCTACTTTTTAATAGTTGCTCCTATGGTTTCTCTAGTCAAATTAGGTATGAGGAATTTTGGTTTACAGAGTTTGTTTCTTTTGTTTTTAATTTACAACTTCTCTGACTTTTTAATTTGGAAATGTGTGTTGTGACTCTTCCAAAAGAGAGGAAAGGTATTAAATATAAACCAATTGACCAAGGAATTCCCTTTATGGAATGATACTATTCTGTAATTGTTATTGAAATCACATGTGCATATAGCTACGAAATCAGATTTGCAGATCAAATGGTAATGACCATCACAGTCTCTGACCCCCCATTTCTGGCCACTATATTCCTACTCCAGTAGGAAACTTCATCTAGGCAAGTACGTTTTAAGATTTTCTGGATTTTTCTATCATACACTTACAAAATTATTTATTATCAACTTTTGAAATGAAATTTTGACCATCTGCATTGATGGACTGGGAATTTTAGTTAACTTGTACCATATGTCCATTCTCTCTCTACCCTCTTCTTAAAATAGTTATGTAATTAGTCACTTTAATCATGAGTTTTTTAACTTTATTTTTTAAGGTTATTTTTTAATAAGTTTATTATTTTTATTTTGACAGAAATAGAGATAGTGCAAAGTGAGGGGCAAAGAGAGAAAGAGGCACAGAATCTCAAGCAGGCGCCCCACTGTCAGCACAGAGCCCACTGTGGGGCTTGAACTCACAAAACCATGAGATCATGACCTGAGCTGAAACCAAGAGTTGGACGCTTAACTGAACCAGCCAGGCACCCCAAGTTTTATAACTTTAAATGAACACACATAAAAGCTGTTTCTTATGCCATCTACTTTTTTGTCCTTTTCATCTCAAAGTACTTTTAGATTTACAGAAGAATTGTAAAGATAGTACAAAGAGATTCCATATGCCCTTACCTAGCTTCTCTCAATGTTCACACCTTATATAACCATGTTGCATTTATCAAAATAAAGAAACTAACATTGGTATAATACTAGTATACATCAGAGACATTATTTTTCTCTCAGTGTATTCTTTTCCTGTTCCATGACCCAGTCTTGAATACCACATTATATTTAATTGACTTGTCTCTAGACTTGCCTTCAGTCTATAAGAGTTTCTTAGTCTTGCTTGTCTTTCCATAACCCCCAAACTTTCAAAGAGTACTGGTCAGGTTTTTATCTAGTGTTTTATCATGATTGTACTGCAGTTATGGATCTGGGGGAAGAATACCACAGAGGTGTCCTTCTTTTCATCTCAGGGGTACATGATATCAACATGACTTATTACTGGTTATATTAACTTTGATCACTTGGATCAGAGACCATTAGCAAAGTTTCTCCACTGTAAATTACCATTCTTTCCTTCCTGTGCACTATTCATTAGAATAGATAAGTGCAACCATACTCAAGGGTAGAAGAATTAAGCTCTAACTCCTGCAGCCATGAGTATCAAAGAGTCTATGGGTATATGTTAAAATCACAACAAAAGATAATAAGTTGTGGGGGAAGATACTTTGAGACTATGCAAATCTTGCCTTAAACAATCTCTCACTAATTTAGAATTCATCAGTGGATCTTGCCTGCAGTAATCATTACTGTGGTATTCTAATGCCGATTTTCTATTTCCCTGATTAACACTCTATTTATAAATTAGAATTCTTTTGTAAGGAAGATTTGTTCCTTCTCTTCTATTTAGTCATATATGTATGTATGTATGTATGTATGTATGTATTCAAATGTTATTTATATCAATATCAGTATCAGCTCACGTCAGCTCATGGATATTGAATTTTTTCTTTGGATTACAATTCAATAATATAATTAATTTCTTACTTAAATTGTTCCAGTTTTAATCACTTGAAGCTCTTTCAGAGTAACTCTTATGTCCTTTTAACATGCTCCATTTTTTTTAAGGACTTTCTTATTTTCTGTCACTATGAGATGGTTCAGACTCATATTTTTCTTAATCTAGTCCTAAAATAAGCCATTTCTTCAAGGTTTCCCTGGCTGCTTTTATTAAAGAACATTATTTAAAAACAAATATCTGAATCCTAGGTGTACTTACTGTGAATGGGGTATCACTGCTTGTAGCCCCTATCAGTGAAGAGGGCTAGGAAATAATGTATGTATACTAACCTATGTGTACACACATATCTCTATTTGTTTCTGTACTTGTGTGTATGTGTGTAAACATGAGTTCATACTGATATGTCTGACCCTATCTGGCATAGGTTTCATCCTAGCATTTCCAACTTGCTTATCTGTAACTTCTTTCTCTGACAGTATAAATGACTGGGTTCTCACAATATACATATATGTACTTATTGAATCTACTGTTTGGATATAGTTAGTTTCCGAGTAGCTAAATCATATTCCTATAAGAAAAAAAGTTTATAAACTAAAATACAATGTTTGTGTACAGTTCTTTCTTTAGGCTTAGAAAATCTAACCTTACTGTTTTTCAAAAATATTTAGCTTCTTTTTTCTCCATCCCCTTCAATGAGTTGATCGCATTTGTTTGTAATAATAGTTAACGTATTGTGGATTGTGGCAAAGTCCTATATCCACCATCACAGTAACATATAGAAGGGTTACACTGTTCTAAAAATTGCCTTGTGTGATCCATTTGTAGTCTATTCTTCCCTTGCTACCAATTCCTGGCAAGGGAATTGCCTGCTACCATTTGCCATCCCTATATAGTTTTGCTTTTTCCAGAGTGCTATATAAAATAAATCATACAATATATAGACTTTTGGGTCTGGTTTCTTTCACTTAGCTAAATACATTTATATTTTGGCCATGTTGTTGAGTGAATTAATAGTTTTTTTGTTGTTGTTGTTGTTGTTTTTTATTGCTGAGCAATATTCCAATGTATGCATATACCCAGTTTGTTTATCCATTCACCCACTAGAAGGACATCTGGGTTGCTTCCAGTTTTTGACAATTATGAATACAGATTTTTTTTAAATTTTTTTTTTTCAACGATTATTTATTTTTGGGACAGAGAGAGACAGAGCATGAATGGGGGAGGGGCAGAGAGAGAGGGCGACACAGAATCGGAAACAGGCTCCAGGCTCTGAGCCATCAGCCCAGAGCCTGACGCGGGGCTCGAACTCACGGACCGTGAGATCGTGACCTGGCTGAAGTCGGACGCTTCACTGACTGCGCCACCCAGGCGCCCCTGAATACAGATTTTTGTGAGAACATAAAATTATAATTCGCTTGGGAGTGTGACTGTTGAGTCATACAGTAAAGTGTGTGTTTTTTAAGAAATTGCTAGACTTTTCCAAAATGGCTGTAGCATTCTGCATTTCCATGTGAAATGGAATGAGAATTCCTGTAGTTCCTCATTGTCCCTAGTGCTTGGGATTGTCAGGGTTTCAGGAGGATTTCTTTCATTTGTTTTTACTTTTAACTATTCTAAGAGTTGTGTAGTTGTATGTTATTGTACTTTTAATTTGTATTTACCTAAAGAGATAGACAGTGAAGCTGTTTAGGCACAGAGTATCTCTTTGTGGAAGCTTATTAATTACTTATTCAATTTATTTAGTAGATATAAAACTATTCTGGTTATGTATTTCTTCTTAAGTAAGTTTCCATAGTTTGTGACTTTCAAAGAACGAGTTCATTTCGCTAAGCTTGTAGAATTTATGAGCAGAGATGTATTTTTAGTAATCTCTTGTTATCCTTTTAAACTGTGTTGGGTCAGTACGGATGCCCCCTATTTCTCTCCTGATATTAGTCTTTAGTGTCTTTTCTCTTTTATTTCTTGGTCAGTCTGGTAAAGATTTGTTCATTGTAATGATTTTCTCAAGAACCAGGTTTGGGTTTCATTGAATTTTCTCTATTGTTTTGTTGTTGTTGTTGTTGTTGTTGTTGTTGCTGTTATTAATTTCATTGATTTCTAAGCTAATCTTTTTTTTTTCCTTCTGCATTTTTAGGTTTAATTTCTCTTCTTTCTCTAGTTTCTTGATTTGGTAAATTAGGTTACTGGTTTTTAGATCTTTTAATTTCTAATATAAGCATTTAATGCTATAAATTTCCCTCAGAGCACAGTTCCAGTTGTATCCTACCGATTTTGATGTTTTGTTTCCATTTTAATTGAGTGTAAAATATATCTTAAAAATTTCCTTTTTACTTCCTATTTGACTCAAAGGTAACTTCGAAAGATACTGCTTAGTTTCAAAATAATTTTTACTTTTCCCGATATCTTTCTGTTATTGATCCCATTGTTTAATTTTGTTATGAACAAGAAGATACTTTGTGTTATTTAAATTCTTTTAAACTTGTTAAACTTGCTTTTATGGCTGAGGATATGATCTATCTTGGCGAATGTTTTATGTGCACTGGAGAAGAATGTGTATTCTGCTATTGTTAACTAAAGGATTCCATAAATGCCAATTAAGTCTAATTGGTTGACAGTATTATTCTAGTTGTCTATATCCTTAATTATTTTTTACTTATTTGTTCTGTCAATTACTGAGAAGAGATTGTTGAAGTCTCCAACTATAGTTAGACTATTTCTTCTTTAAAATCTAACACTTTTGGGGCACCTGGGTGGCTCAGTCGGTTAAGTGTCCAACTCTTGACTTCAGCTCAGGGGTTCAAGCCTGGCATCGAGCTCTGCACTGAGAGTACAGAGCCCGCTTGGGATTCTCTCTCTCCCCCCTCTCCTCTCTGCCCCTACCCCTCTGGCACCTGCACGCACTCGCTCTCTCTCTCCCTCTCTCTCTCTTTCTCTCAAAATAAATAAATAAACTTAAAAAAAATCTAACATTTTGCCTCATGTATTTTGAAGCTCTGTTGTAAGATGCAAATACATTTAGGATTTGTGTGGCTTTTTGAAAAATTTCCCGTTTATCACTATGTAATGTCCCTTCATCCAAACTCTTCTTTGCGTGAAATACGCTATCCCACCTTTCTCTTAGTTAGTATTTGTATAATATACCTTTCTCCATCCTTTTAGACTATCTATGTTTTTATATTTAAGTGAATTTTTGTTAATAACAATTTAGTTAAGTCTTGCTTTTATCCATTCTCACAATTTGTCTTTTAAGTGGTGTGTTTAGATCATGCACATTAATAAAGCATTACTGGTATGTTTAGATTAATTCTATCATCAAGTTTTCCATTTGTTCTGTTTTTATTTTTTTCTGTTTTTCCTGTGTTTATTGAGTATTTTTATTCCATTTTATTTCATCTCTTAGTTTATTATTTATACTTTTTTCCTATCTCCCTTCTAAAGTTAGCTATATATTTATATTTACATCGACAATGCTGACAACACTCAAAGATCATAATTCTGAAACAGTCTCCTATACTTTGCCTATAGGCTGAGTCTAAATTTTATATTTGCAACACAATGACTTGGTAATATGATTCATTGGAAAATCATAAACTGTGCTATGATTATATGTCTTTCTTCTCAGTTAAGCACATAATCCTTTGCACTACTCAAAGAAAAATATACAAAAGGTTTCCCATTTCTAACATGCCCTAAGTACTCAAAAGTATGCTGCATTTTGCTGTATACTTGAACAACACTTTTCTCAAGCAGTTTTATTCCTTATTTACAATATTTCTTATTGATGTTCTTTCTTTCTTTGCATGAGGGTGATACATGTAATAGTCACTGTATTTTTACCTTGTCCAAAGTTTACAACATTTTTCTACTGGTAGAATCCATTCAGCTGTTTTCCTTGAAGCCCACTAACTTCCCACTGCAATTATGACCACGACTTTCTTGCACAGTATGCTATTCTTTCTTAAGCATCTAATTGTCTTTTTATTTTCTTTTGTTCTCTCTTTACCACATTTTAAACTTAGTTCACTGATTCATTTTTCAAGAGTCCTCTGTTCTCCTGCTCAAATTTGGACTGACTTTTCTCTAGGCCTACTGGGGCATTCATTACTGCTCTCCAAGGTGGAATAAATGTTCCTTGAATCCTCTAACTTCCTCCTTCTAGGGTTACTTACTGCTTTGCTGGAACACTTGTTTACATGTCCTCATAGGAAAGTGTGCTTCAGGAGGCATATGGGTAAAATTTTTATCCTTTACATCTTTACATGTCTGAAAACTGCTGTTATTCTGCTCTCAATAATAATAATAATAATGATAAATAATAATAATAATTTGATTAAGTAGAGAAATACAAGTTAAATAATCCTTTGCACTACTTGAGTACAATAAGAAATTGAGACCCAGAGGAAATGAGGATTTTATTCATCCACACTAGCTACACCAAAATCATTCAAGACAATTTGTTCAACTCATTTGGGAGGAAAAAATATCTGAGATTCATTTGGTCTGAGATTTAAATGTCTGTCTGTCAGCCCTCTGTAACTCAATATGGGATGGTTTCTTATTCTGTATAGACTTCTGATTAATTATTCTCTATGGTTTTAGATCCATCTTTCACTCATGCTCCATTGGACTTGCAAATTTGAGTCAGAAGCTTTGTCAAAGTTCTGCTAGGAAAAGTCAGCTGCCTTACTTTCAGAGACTTTTGTCTGTATATTTTAGGTTCTGGTTAACTTCTCAACTTTATCAGTTGAAAATTCTATTCCTTTCTTAGCTTCTGGAAATTTGATGGAACTTCTCATTCTACATCATTCCCACCAGCTTCTCTATTATCTTTGTCATTTTGGGTTTATATCAATGTTATTCTTTTAGTTTTATTGTATTGAGATCTTGTGAGGTAGAAAGGATAAATGCAGTTACTCAGTCTTCTATCTTAAACCAGAAGCTTTTGCAACAAACATAAATGTTCTCCCTTCAAAAAAAGAGAAGATACTGATACCTGATAAAGTTGATGTAATGGAAGGGCACCCGGGTGGCCCAGTTAGTTAAGCATCCAACTTCAGCTCAGGTCATGATCTAACAATTCGTGGGTTCAAGCCCAGTGTTGCACTCCATGCTATACAGAGCTTGCTTGGGATTCTCTCACTCCCTCTCCCTCTGCCCCTCCCCCGCTCATGCCTCTCATCTCTTTCTCAAATAAATGAATAAACTTAAAAAATTTTTTTTAAGTTAATGTGATGGAAAACCAAACAAATAAACAAACAAAAAAACCCCACAACACTTAAGTGGGAGCTTGGGAGACGAGAGATCTAATTCCAACTCTGCTGCAAAATCACCCCTTCACACATGGATTATTTCCCTATAAATTATAGTGTTTGCCTCTGTACTAGCTCTGATAGCACGTGACTCTTACCCTTTTCCATGGAAATCACGACAGTGAAATAGAAGAACACAGACTTTGTGTTAGAGGGATGTTAGTTTAAATCCTGACTCAGCCAGTTTTAGCCCTGAAGACACTGGGAATTATTTATGCCTCACTGAGTCTCAGTTTCTTAATTTTGTAATGATATCTGCCATATCTGCTAAGAATAAAAATGCATATATTTTTGCTAACATATGAGAAGATATAAAATAAATATAAGTAAATCTGTTATTAGGATCTAACACAAAATTTTACTAGAATACAATGGTGCTTGGTGATATTGTGCTGATTATTCTGATTGCCTCCCTATATTCTTTACATTTCTCTGCCCAGCTATGAGTCCTGGGGCACCTGCTTGGAGCATTTCTTGGGCACTTTGGCTAAGTCTGAGATGAGAGGACAAGAAAAGGAGACAGAGGAAGTTGAGGGAGAGGTATTTTTCTGCCACCTCATTGCAGGGCAGGTACCTCCCTTCGTAAGTCCCAGTTCAGAAACTCCTTTTCTGCCATCCTGATTAACCTGGGCTTTATTAACACTATTTCCCTTTTGGACCCTTTGAATGTAAAGAGGTAGTAACATCTTCCTGTGGTGATAGACGCTGTGTGCTTCACCATCTCCTGTGTTTTGTTTGTTTTGTTTGTTTTTTCTCTTAAGCCTACCCAACCCTCTGCAACTAAAACTTCATTAGCATCTTTTCATTTCAGCTATCTTGGTTTTTTGTTTCCTTCCTGGATCATGATTGCTATAACTGACTAAAATCTGTTAAAAGCAAGGTTCCAGCATATTTATTAGAATAAGGATGGAGAGAAAGACAAGAAAAGGTGTTTTCCTCCTTTTCTGAGTAATGGACCCTCTAACATTTTTAAAAACCAACAGTTTTCTCAGGCACCTTTCCAGCTCTCGTCTTTACTCCTACCACGTAATCCAATTTTGCAACGAATATTTTCCCAAGCATCCAACTGCAGCACCTGGCTGTGCAATCAGACTGGTAGCAAAAGTGACATGGGGTGGCTTTTAGCGGTGGTGGCGGGGAGACGATGTTAATCTCTTTGATAATCGACCTTAGCTTTCTGCATCTTGATACAAAGATCTGACATTTGCTTAATGCAATGCAAGTCCACAAAAAAACAGCTTCCTATTTTCAACTTCCAAACTGATTGTCAAGTCTAAGTTCTTCCTATGTAGTAATTCGTGAGCTGCCTCTGTCATTGTGTCTTTTCTGTCCTGCCTAAAACCAATCAGAAGAAATTCTACCTGTATCATTAGTAGGACCCTACAACAGTACAACAGGTCATGTGCCTGCCTTGTGTTGTAAGTCCAGTACTTCCTATATGCAGCAGAACTCCAATGCAGATGAAGCTGTTGTGAATTTATCAGAACTCTTGTCTTCTATAAACTGAAGATATAGTATGCAAACATAAATCAATAAATAATTAAATACAAGTAGAGTTACTGTCATTTGATGAGCTCATTTGATAGGCACAAAGAGCTGTTTGTCAAATATAATTACAATCATTCTCCCAAGAAGAAGCAGACTTCCTCGAAAAAAAGAACCTAGGTGTTCTTTGGGGGCACCTGGGTGGCTCTCAGTTGGTTAAGCATCCAACTCTTGATTTCCGCTCAGGTCATGAACTCACACTTCATGAGATCGAGCCCCATATTGGGCTGTGTGTTGACAGCACAGAACACCTTGGTATTCATTCATATTCTCTCTCTCTCTCTCTCTCTCTCTCCCCCTCTCCCTCTCCCTCTTCTGCTCCCTCTCCATCTCCTTCTCTCTCTGCCCCTCCCAGGTTTGCTCTCTCTCTCTCTCTCTCTCTCAAATTAAATAAAAATAAACATTACAAAAATAAAAAAGAACCAAGGTGTTCTTTGAATCTAAGAGGGAGAGAACTTACCAAACTGGGTGGAGAGATTCCTTGAAGGCTAAAATACATGGAGGGTAAAAACTTGAGCCTGATGTAAGGTGAAGAGGCAGTTTGGCTGAAATGAAAGGAGCAAAACAACAATAACAATTTTTAAAAGTACATTGGCAAATAAACACAAGGAGTGATCCTAAACATTGATGTTTTATATTTTAAGTTTATAAAGAAAAAATTTTAAAGAACATGAGATACTTCCCAGTAACACAGCAAAATGTTTATAGCCCTGAATTTCATGGGATTCAAATGTAGTGACATAGCTTTAACAGAGTTTCAAGACAGGACTACCACTCACTGCTTTTGAGGGCCTTCCTTCTGTCATTTACCCATAATTCTGCGAACTTTTTTTTTTTTTTAATTTTTTTTTTTTCAGCGTTTATTTATTTTTGGGACAGAGAGAGAGCATGAATGGGGGAGGGGCAGAGAGAGAGGGAGACACAGAATTGGAAACAGGCTCCAGGCTCTGAGCCATCCGCCCAGAGCCCGACGCGGGGCTCGAACTCACGGACCGCGAGATCGTGACCTGGCTGAAGTCGGACGCTTAACCGACTGCGCCACCCAGGCACCCCCAAATTCTGCGAACTTTTAAATAAAACTCAATATTGTTTAAGGAAATATGGTTTGATTCATGGAACTTTGCTATGTAGAAATACTCTAATGAAGACCAATTAGTAAATCTTGATATAACATATAATCTGTTCCAAAGCCCCATACTTTTTGTTTTATTTATATATTTATGAATATAGTTATTTTCTAATATTTTAGAGAAAATTTTAAGACACATAAAAGTAAAATATATAATATAAAGTTGTCCCATCATCATGGCCCAAATTTTATACACACTGACACTGTATCATATTTTAAGTGTTTTTAAATAAATAAATCATTACACGAAAAATGATGTTCACTAGAGTTCCCTCCTCAACCTTATTCAACTTCCTTTCTTCACAAAGTTTATAGCTATCCTGAATTTGATGTCCACCTTTCTGTTCATGTTTTATTTACTGATTTATTGCTATTTTTAGTTTTCTACATTCACATACGAAAGTAAACAATAAAGATAAATGTTTTTGTTTTGTTTTTTTAAATATGCAGTATTAGGGCACCTGGGTGCCTCAGTCCATTGAGTGTTCAACTCTTGATTTTGGCTAGGGTTATGATCCCAGGGTCATGGGATAGAGCCCTGCGTTGGGCTCTGCACTGAGCATGGAGCCTGATTTAGATTCTCTCTCTCTCTCTGTCTCTTTCTCTCCCCTGCTTATACTCTCTCTCTCTCTCTAAAATAAATAAAAATAAATAAATAATATGAAATATTGATATATAAACTTTTTAAACTTTTTCAGTTATTTAACAGCTGTAAGTTAGTGTTTCATATGATTGCATCATACTTTACTTACTCATTCTTCTACTGTTACTATGAAAACTTTGTGCATATAGCATTGTCCATAGGTGAAAGAATATCTCTTGGGCATTTACTTCAATGGGAAATTATTGGGCCACATTATAAACATGTTTTATTTTGCTAGAAACCATCAGCTTTCCCCACAAAGTGGTTGTGCTAATGAACATGCCCTCCATGAGAATATGAGAATTCAAGTTACTACTTTCTCTCCATCCCTTGATGTTGTGATACTCCTTAACTTTTCTGCCACACTAACTGGTGTGAAATACAACTCCATGGTTGTTTTAACTCATTATTTCTTGATTTCTAGTGAAGGTGAGTATACTTTCACATGTTTATTTCCCATGTGTTATTTCATGTTTGCCCTTTTCTAATTGATTTGTAAATCTTTTCTGTATTTTCTGGATACTAACCTCCTTTCCATCATCTACATTACAGATGTCTTACTGCAATATTTCAGCTTCTACTCTGGCTCTTTTGGCCTACAAAAGTTTTTAATTTTTATACACTCATATCTATCAGTTTTGCCTTCAAGGTTAATGGCTTACATGGGTTGCTTAAGAAATTATTTTCTATGTTTTGGTCATGAAGATAATCTCCAAAACTTGATTCCCAGGGATTTTATTTTTCCAATTTAGATCTTTATTCCACCAGGAGTTGATTTTCATGTGTGAAGTGATATAGTAATCTGATTTTTTTTCTTCCATATAAAAAGCAACATGTCCTAATTTTAGTTATGGAACAGTGTTTTCTTTCACATTGATTTGAAATGTCATTTTCATCATCTAAGAATTCTCAAATATCCATGGGTCTTTCTAGGCTCTTACTTTTTTCTTCTTGAACTAAATCAACACTTGATGACACTGTCATTTTCACATTACCTCCATACTATTGCTTTATTATAAATCTTGAAATCACATCCTCCCAATCTTTTTTTTTTTTTTTTTTTTTTTTTTTTTTTTTTTTTTTTTTTTGATGTCTCAGCTACTCTTGGCCTTATGGACTCTACATGCATTTAAGTATTGGTTTTTCAACATTGACAAAACAATCCCATTGGTATTTGAATTTGATTAGAATTTATATATTAGTTTGGGTTCTTAACATATTTTAATCTGTTTTAAATATCTCCACATGAAATGGCACATTCAGGAAAATACTAGAGGTTAACCAACCCATAGATATACTTAAATTTAAATTCATTTAAATTTAATACACTAAAATTTAAATTCATTTTAGTTGTGATATGTTGAAGAGAAAGAAAGTAATAGAATCTTCTTTGTAGTTGGCAGATTTTTTTGCAGTTATTCTAACAGTCTAGCTAAATTAGACATGTGATTTCAAGTGTTTCCATAATCCTAGATCTGCCAATGGGCTGTAAACAGAGTCAGAAAAATTATATGATCAATATTTAGGAGAAATAATGATTAGACATTATATACTTACTGAACTTTATTCTCAGCACTGAGCCCAGTTCTACAATACACAGAAAGTAGTTTCAGAATTTCTGGCCTATATCACTCAGTTGTGCTTCTAATTTGTGAGAAAAGAAATTTACTCAGTAGAGTTCAATGTGTTTTTATAGTTCTTTTTTGTTTGTGGGCTGGGTATATAAAGTCAAAACACAGTGTTTAAAAATTACTTGAATATTTTTTTCTCTCCTTTGGAATGGTTATGTTATCATAGGAAATACAGTGAGGTTTATTTTTTTCTGTTTATATTCTGTTTTATGTTTTCTTTTCCCTCATCTTTGTTCATTTAGTTTTTTCTTTTGTTGTTCACTTGTTTTTTTGCCTTGAGTATGTGAAACATTAACATGATTCTATTAATTTCTATAGAAATTATATGCAGGGAAATGTCACCCTATATCCCTTTCAACTCATTCATACACATCACTTCTAACAATCACATTAGTTTCTGCTTTAGTCTGTTTAAAAAATGAACATGGGTTGCCATGAATCTAGCTAAATTTTAGTTGGGTTACTTCAATCACTAGAAGTAAGAAATATACTAGGGAATAAAAAGGGACAATAAGTAGTCTCTCTAACAAAGTTCACTAAATGGTAGCTAGAGATCTATTAGTTATATTATACTTCTAAGGAGTTAGCTGTTTATAATCACTTAGGATATTCCTACTTAACACACATCTACTCAGTAATACTTTTTTTTAAAGTTTATTTATTTATTTTGAGGGAGGGGAGGGGCAGAGAGAGGTGGGGAGAGAGAATTCCAAGCAAGCTCTGCACTCTTAGCACAGAGCTCAACATGGGGCTTGAACCCATGAACAGTGAGATCATGACCTGAGCTGAAACCAAGAGTCAGATGCTCAACTAAGTAAGCCACCCAGGCACCCTGACTCAGTAATACTTTAAAATATATGGATAAGATTGTAACTGCCCTACCAGGAAATGAAATTTTGGTGGTAGATATTTAATATAGCTCAGAAGTGTTATGATAAGAATAAAAATAAAACTAAGAAAACACAAAAAAACTGTACCTAAACCAGTAGTGAGAGGTTAAGGAAGGCCCTCTTGAACAAGGAAAGTTTAAGGAGAACATTAAAATTTGTTTTCAGGAAGGGAAGTGGGTGGGCAAAGTAGGAATGGAGGATGTCTGGGAGAAGAATCTAAATGTTAAAAGGTCTGAAGGTGAGAAAGACAGAGCATAGTTCAATATGTGTCCAACACTTTGTGCAGCAAGGGGAGAGGTGAGAGATGGCCTGGAGAGAGAAACTGGAGTAGATCACCAATTACCTTTTGGTCTCTGCCAAGAAGCTTGTATTCTATCATTCTAACCGAGGGCAGGGGTGAAGCCATGTAAGAGTTGTAAGCATAAAAGGAACAAGTCACATTAGTGACTTACAAAGACTATATCATATAGAGGATACGTGACAGAGGGGCAATACTGGGTTAGGGTTGCCAGAGGAATAAAAAAGAAAGACAGAGGGAGAGGGTGGGAAGGGTGGGAAGGAGGGGGAGAGAGAGAGAGAGGTGAGTCAGGTTACAAAACCATGATTTCTAACCATCCTACTAAATAGCTAACAAAGATTCTTAGATTAATTATGAGTAAATTTTTTGAAGTCAGAGTCTTCTAAACAGGATAAGGGACATGACGTGGGGTGGGAGACATTGGAGTGATTTAATGGTTCTACCTTCACAGACATGTAAAATTCTATGTTGATGTCCTATTTCTATGAAGGGTATACCAACAAATGGAGAAAAAGAGTATATTTTGAGTAAAATATAAGGTTATTTTAAGATATTGTTCCTATCACCAAAGGAGTCAAAATAACAGAATCCATTGGAAAAAGGAAAATTTCAAAATCTAATGTAAGTTTATTAAAGGAACCTTCCAAAGGACAACCACCTTATTGCAATGTGGATTTAAACTAACTGATCTGTCATAGGGTGTGAAGTTTTAATTAAGGCCAACTGTATATTCTCAAGATAAGTGGAGGATTTCAGCAATTATCTAGTTATTTGAGGAAAATTAGCTTCTTTTCTTGAAAACATCTAGTTAATTATGGCAAAAATACTGGATTTATTACTTGCATTACCTGATAATTGCCTCACTTTCCTTTTTCATTTAGTATCTGCCAATATAACCTCAAAGTCCTTCATAATGCTCAATAGTTAATAACATCAAAGACTTCTCTTAGAAACCTAAGCTACTGCTGATTTTATAAGCATAGTCCATTCATTGGTTTTTCTAGGTAGGGTGGGAAAGAGGGGGAAAAAGTTTGCTGCCCTCATAAGCTCACTGATACTTGTAGTACCCCTTAGGCAATTTGACACGCACACACACACAAACATACACACACACACACACACACACACACACACACACACACACCCCACAGTCCAAATGTCCTCATCCTGAGTATTGACGATAATTAATCATTTCTATTTTCCAAACATTCAACCATCCCTAGCTCCTTTACCCTTTAATCTCCTCCAATTTGACAGAAATGGCTAGTATTTGTCAAAACCATATCACTTAGCAGAACTGTTCCTCAAACACATTTGAAAGGGATAATCATTGCTATATTGTGATATTTGGAAACTCTGGCTTTATATTTCTAAAAATCAATAAAGAGAGTAATTTTTTAATAAATGAGTCTATATTTTCTCTAGTAATGAGATAACTAAGGCTCAGTCTGCAATATGCCAAGAAAGTTAAGAGCTGGAAATTCTTGTCCAGTTTTCTCTATAGTTGAAACAATACATTAAAATGCTTAACATTCAGTCTTACGTGAATTAAATATTAGTTGGACTGAAACTTTAAAACTATATCACTAATTTTGAGTTATCATTTCATGCCTGCTTTATGAACAAACGACTTTGACAATTTCAGATCTTTCTTCTCCATGAACTTCCAGGAGTTTGAGGTGTGACGAAATAAGGTGCAGTGAGGTTAGAATAATTTCTTTGTATCCTGGAGGCCAATGTAGATGATTTCTCTGATTTTTTCATATTGGAAGAGTTAATGGTTTGAATTCTGCCTACTAATGAAGATTTTTAGACATTTGTGCAATTTACAGCATGTGCTCATTTTTTCTAAATGTTTTATTTTTTTAGTCAATTCATTGATACTAGTCTGGTTTGAATCAGCAACCAGTTGCTTGACTCCTACTAGTAATTCAATTGCAAAAAGAAATTCCCACTTAAATGTCTGATGACTTCACATTCCTGTTTTCAAGGTTACAATTAGAGTGGTCAATCACTACTAAACCTTTCACATCAAATGTAGTATCAAATATCCATGCTTTGCTCTAAAATTATCAGCCTCCCTTGCAGTCAGATTGGGGCAAGGTTACTGTGCTAAAGCCAATGGATGTAAGTGGAAGTGATGAAAGCCATTTCTAGGCCTGGATTAAAAAAAAAAAAAAAAACTTTCAGTCAATCTTCTAATTCTCTTCTCTTGCCATGGTGTATTGGTTATATATGCTGTGCAAAGAATTATTGCAGAACTTAGTGGCTTAAACAATTTTAGTTTCTGTGGATCAGGAATCTAGGTGTATTTTAGCTGTCTGCCTCTGGATCAGAGTCACTCAGAAGATTATGCTCAAGGTGTCGGGGGGATGCGGTAACCTCAAGACTCACCTGGGGGAAGGTCTGCTTCCAAGTTAACTCATGTACCTATTGGTAAGACTCGGGGCATCACTGGACCTTGGCTGGGGACATCAGTTCTTTGTTATGTGGGCCCCTCCATATAGCTACTACCCACATTATGACAACTTGATTCTCCCAGAATGAGGATTTCAAGAGAGGAGAGAGCGAGAGAAAGAGCAAGGGGGAAAGGGAGAAAGAAAGAAGGAGGGAGAGAAAATCCCTCAAAGAAGGGGGATTACACAAGGGTGTGAATACTTCAACAGGGGGGATCATTGAGATCCACTCAGAGGCTATGTACCACACATGATGATCTTCAAGGTCATGTGTTCCAGACAGTGCAACTACAAGATGGAAGCAGCCTGAGGAAAGCACCACATTTACACTGAGAACGTCAGCCTTCCCCAAGGGACAGAAAGAGTTGCAGAAAGAGTATCCCTGAACTCCTCAAAAGTCCTTCCTCCAAAAAAAATCACCTGGGAAGGCTGCACAGGCACAGATACACCTACCAAGAAGAAAGAAGTCTTACATCATTTGAATCAAGTGACTGGTATTTCTTTAGTGCAAGTTTTCTCATACATAAAAGTGGAGATTGTTCCTATTCAACATATTTATTAAAATAACTAAGAGAGATAAATGAAAACACTTAGTTGACTCCCACATAAAATAGGATCAGAATGAAAAAAAAAACACTTGGAAATAAATTTAACCAAGGAGATGAAAGATCTGTACACTAAAAACTATAACCATTGATTGAAAGAAATGGAGGAAGACACAAATAAATGAAAAGATTTTGTGTGCTCATGAACTGGAAGAATTGATATTGTTAAAATGTCTATACCATTCAAAGAAATCTACAGATTCAATGCAATTTCTATCAAAACTCCAACAGTATTTTTCACAGAAAGATGGAAAACAATCCTAACTTTCATATGGAACCACAAAAGACCCCAAATAGCAAAAATAATGAAAAGGAAGAACAAATCTATAGGTAGGTATCAAATTTCCTTTTTAACTACATTATAAAGCTATAGTAATCAAAACAGTATTGTATTGGCATAAAAACAGATGCATAGATCAATAGAACAGAAAAGAGAGCTCAAAAATAAACCCATGCATATATAGCCAATTAATTTTCAATAAAGGAGTCAAGAATAGTTTCTTCAATAAACGGTGATCGCAAAACTGGATATCTACATGCAAAGGAATGAAACTGGACCCATATCTTATACTGTACACAAAAATCAACTCAAAATGGATTAACGACTTGCACATAAAACTGAAAAGTATAAACTCCTAGAAGAAAAGAGGAGGTAAGCTCCTTAACGTTGTCCTCAACAATGATTTGTTAGATATGATAAGTAGCATTGATTCAAAAGATGAAAGCCAAAGCAATACAACATGGGCCACTGTGTTCTGCTAGTCAGAATAGACATGCATGTAGAGATTATTGCATGAGAAGAAATACTTTCCAAACTATGCTTCCCCAAAAATAGCTCTGAATTCAAAAGCTTTGTATGCACAGGGGATTCATGTGAAATGTCCAGAATAGGAAAATGCAAAGAGACAGAAAGTAGATTCGTGGTTGTCAGGGAATGGGGAAGCAAATGGGGAGTGACTGCTAAGAGGTGTGGGGTTTCTGGGGGGAAAGATGATGAAAAGGTTCTGAAATTAGATAGTAATGATGATTGCACTACCTTATAAATATAAATACCACCGAATTACACACTTAAAGTAGTGAATTTTATTTTAAAAGCTATTGAAACGTTAAGATAGTAGATGGTAAATAAACAATGCAAGTTTTCAGTGTTATTCTAAAATAAAATGCACTCTGGCAGGGGTGCTTGGGTGTCTCAGTCAGTGAAGCATCTGACTTCGGCCCAGGTCATGATCTCACAGTTCATGGGTTGAGATCCCATGTAGGGCTCTGTGCTGACAGCTCAGGGCCTGGAGCCTGCTTCAGATTCTGTGTCTTCCTCTCTCTCTGCCCCTCCCCAATTCGTGCTCTGTCTCTGTCTCTCAAAAATAAATAAAAATGTAAAAAAAAATTTTTTTTTTAATGTACTCTGGCAAAACTCCAATAGCTAAACAAGTTTTTTTTTTTTTAATTTTTTTTTCAACGTTTATTTATTTTTGGGACAGAGAGAGACAGAGCATGAACGGGGGAGGGGCAGAGAGAGAGGGAGACACAGAATCGGAAACAGGCTCCAGGCTCTGAGCCATCAGCCCAGAGCCCGACGCGGGGCTCGAACTCACGGACTGCGAGATCGTGACCTGGCTGAAGTCGGATGCTTAACCGACTGCGCCACCCAGGCGCCCCAACTAAACGAGTTTTAATAAGCTCAGGATTATTTGGAATAATAACTGGAAATAATAAGAATAATATTTTGAATTATTTTCCAGAATAATATTTGGAAATTGAAACACTAGTTGGTTATTTGATAATATTATAATTTTTTTCAAGTTTTTACTATGATCATAATGGTATTATGGTTGTATATGTGTTTAACACAGTCCTTATGTTTTAGAGATACATGTGGAACTACTGAGAGAGGAAATGGTATCCTGGACTTGCTTCAAAATAATGTGGAGAGGGGAATTTGAAAGAATTGAGAAGAATTATGAAATCTAGTACGTGGGTACATTTGAGTTTATTATAATCATTTTCTACTTCCCTATGTGTTTCAAGCTTCCATGATAGAAGAATTTTTAAAAAATTATATAAAAATATACTAAAATATACTTTGAGTAAAATGTGAATATTAAAGGGAAATTCATAAATATCAGGGTATTTATCAATGTTTTGATAAAACTTTGTTTTATACAAATTGCTACTCCAAGTATTCAGTAGCTTAAAGCCACTGTAGTTAGTAAGCACTTGGAACATTTGACTATGAATGAGTTAGAAAATTTTGTTACTCATTTTTTCCCCCAAATACTGCTGGTATTGGCTTGGAGCCTAGAAAACTGACTTCTAGTCTTATCTGCCTCTGAAATCTGTGTTAACCTGAACAATCCAGCTACTGTTGTGTGCTATGCAAATAATTGGATGTCTTACCAATGCAATGAACCAACCTCTATTTGAATAAGTAATCTTACTTTTACTCCAACCCACTAAAAACTAGATGAAAAATAATAAAAAGTAGGTTAGCAACACATTTAATAAAGGCAGAGATTGTGACAATTTTGTTCATTGATATATTCCCAATTCTTATCACAATCTGGTACATAATAGATATCCTAAAAGCTGTGGATGAATGAAGGGATGGAAGGATGGATGGATGAATGAATTTTAAATAAGTGGATTCTGTGTAAGTGTAAGTAAATCCCAATATATCATCTTAGACTGTGAATATTTATATCTAAATTCCAATAAAATTTTTAGATTATAACTGCATTTCTCTACTGTCTAGACTAGTGGTTCTCAAAGGAAAACATCCATAAGAATCACCCAGAAAGCTTGTAAATACATTCTGAGCCCCCACTCCAAAATTCTTGAATTTGCCTTTCAAACAAGCTCCCAAGTACTATGGAGCACAAATTGAGTAGCATTAATAGTTGGTGAGCAGTTTTTGTCACTAACTATGTCCATCAGAATTATCTGGGGAACTTTTTAAATATTCAGATTCCCATGACTCCTCTAAAACCTGCTGAATCAGAATTTCTGAGAGTGAGTTTCAGAAATATGAATTTTAAGAAGCTCCTTAAGTCATTCTTAGGCATGTCCAAGCTTCAGAATGGCTTAGACTAGTGTTGTCCAATAGAACTCTCAGAGGTGATGCAAATGTTCTATATCTGCACTTCCAGTGCAGTAACAATCAGGCACATGTGGCTATGGCACACCTGAAATGTGGCTACTCTGCCAGGGAAACCAGGTTTTTTATTTTATTATATTTTAATTAATTGTAACTTACACGTAAATTGCCACTCAGGCTAGTGGCCACCATATTAGAGCTAGATTTTCAACCTTTCCTTCTTGAAACTAGAATTTCATTCAGTCACAGAGCAGAAGGGGAGACTAGAGTATGAAGTTCCCAGGATACCATCCTTTTCTACCAGAGCAGATACCCTAGGTTACCTTGAGCTTTCGTTTGATACTACGGTTTCTCTGCCAACTGGAGTCCATGGCCATACAGAGACATCCCTAAAGCTCCTGTGAAAGATAAATCCAAGTGCTCTGACACATTTTCAAATAAATGGCACATAGTTAGCTTGATGGAATCATTATATATCTGCCAAATAATTATGCTTTGAGTCTATTTTAATGCCAGCTTCTCAAGGGATTCCAAGTACACTCACCAACTTATTATCTCATTAATCCTCATAATGACTTTGTGAGCAAGAAAAAAGGACTCAAGTTATTATCCCCATTTCACTTGCAGAAAAACTGACTCGAAGGAAGCGAGTGGTTTGCTGAAGCCTCCCTAGGCAACTCCCTTATGGGATGTTATTTTCTCTAACACTTGCCATTCTCTGTAAGTAATTAAGATTCCTACAGTCAAGGACACCTCAGCAGTACTTTAAAAAGCAATTTGCTTTCTTTGGCAGTAAGTCTCCATGAGGATGGAATTTAGGCCCTCGGTGAAATGGGACAAACCCAAACTGGACGCAGACATCCTAGACTTCATAGGGCAGATTATGCTCCTAGACTTCTCAGGGTTTCCTGGAACAACCCACAGGCTGCTAAATTAATAAATTAATTAAGCAGAGAGATGTCCAAATAGGCATGGCAACACATATACTAATTATATTTTTTCTTTTCAGAATCACAGTAGGGGTAGGAAGAATGCTCTGGGTGGAGTAGGAGACAGGAGATTGGAAATGAGATAATAAGTATCTCTCTCCAAATGACAAATTTCAGGTCCTCCCTAGGTGATTTAGTTTCATAGCAAGATTTATGCCTGCGGCACCATCCTCAACTAGATAGATTGAGACAAGACCATAGGCCATCACGAAGTCAAAGGCATGAAATAGTAATTAGCTACAAGTAGCCCAAGGAGACGCGAAAATGTTGTCAAAGTCCAAAAATTTGTGAAGCCAGCTACAGCTTCACTTTACTTTATGCCATGTCATTGGAGCTATCTACACAAAGCCTAAAGGAACTAAAGCAAACATCTCATGGACAAGTTTACCCTGCTGGGAGGAGGAAAAACTCCCACTGTCCTGTCAGTTTTCTTTAAACCAGAGCTTCCTTTCAAGAAGAGGTAGGGGCAGATTCTGGTGGATGCTGGGGGCTGGGGAAGGGGAGAAGGAGAGGGAGATGAGTACATAAAATTGGGATAGCATCCCCTGAGTTTAAAATGGAGAACATCTCCAAGAAGAGAGGCCCTGGGTAGACTTTATTCACTTAATAGACTTTAAGTGCCTGAGGACACAGTACAAACTTGTATCACATTATCAGACAGGCCCCCTCACAGCATCAGTGTCGGCAGAGGCTCATGAATATGTAAATACTATATGTATCTTGGAAACATGCTTGACAAGAGAATAGCTAAAATGAACTGATTCCAGTTATAAGCCCATCAGCCTGCCATTCTTTATGTTTGAACAGGCAGGCTATTGCTAGGTGACAGATCATTAAGGCTATCTACTCAGTCAGCGGAAATGAAGAAATAATTTGTTCCTAATAACCTTCAGATGACCTCCCAGGCAAAAGGGAGTCTTTAAAGTGCTGTCTCTGCCGATACATGTCAGGCAGTGCGTGGGGTTCTTCTGGCCCTGCAGTCAGAGCAGGGCGGCTGGTGAAACAGATTAATAAACACCTACTGACAGGGACACATCGGGAAAAGATCTCATCACCTGCCATTATCAGGTTGATGAATAATTCAGAGCTCTCCATCAGAGCCAGGAATTTCAGGCTGCGCCATGCTGCACGCTCGCAGGGAGGAGGAAAGCATGAAGGCGCTGATTGCCAGGATTAAATGGGGGCCTAGGAGATATGCTGCTGTTCCAGACTGTGCGGGTTTCAAGTGGGTGGAAAAGCATGCAAATACTTGTTTCTTCAGAAGGTGACCAGTAAGGTTTAGGGCCAAAGAGCCAAGGACTCCTGACCATCCTGAAATTTTGGTGCCCAGGGCAGGCCCCCAGCACTTGTCTATCACCATTGTTGATGAAAGAGGCCCCAGCCTTTGTTTCTTCATTTCACTGGTGGCTTCCAGAGGAACAGATAGGTCAGTCTCTCCAACAGGCCCCTCACTTCTTGGGAACATAGTTTTGCCCTCATTTCTACTTTCTCCCTATTTGTTAGGAAATATTTGTAGTGCAAATACAATCATTGTAACAGCTTTAAGTCAGACAGGCTTCTGTGAGGATCTCAGGAGTATCTAACAATCAGCTGTGTGATCCTGACCATCATATATGGCCTCTCTGAAACTCAGTACTCTGGTCTGTAAAATGGGTTCAAAAATATCTTATTCAGACAGCCATTATGAGTTTTAAAAACAAGTATGCATGTAGAGATCTTAGCAGAAGCTTGGCACCAAGCCAATGTTCACTTCATACTAGAGACAAATAGCTATCTCCATCTACCCATCTGTTCTTTGACCAGAGACAAGGCAGGAAACAGACTACACAGCCAAACTTGGTAATTCAAGGAAAGTTAAAGAGAGGGGCCATTGCCATAGGTGCTGGCCAAGGAACAAGAGTGTGTGATGTGCCTCAGGACTAATAACAGCAGGGATCCCTTATCTCCTCTAGGACCTAAGGGACAAGAGGAAGAAGCCAGCTATTTAGGACAAGAGGTTTCTGCCTGACAGAAGTCTTCTACAGAAGCTCCCAGCCAACTACAGCAACCTGGCAGGATATGGAAACAGGATAAATATCCCCCCTTTACCAGGGGCTCCCTTTCACTGAACCCAACTAGATTCCAGGCAAAAGGTCTGTTGATGGGTCCTTAAAGGTCAGCTGCCTGAGGCAGAGTTGAAGGTGGGAAAGGGTGGGAATTGAATCTGCAGGGACAAACAGAAGAGAAGCAGCATATCACCTGCTTGATCTGACAGTCAGCATTTCTCCATGTATGGTGCCTTTCAATATGTGCACAGAAAAGTAAAGACAAAGCAAAAGAAAGGGCACATCTGTGCATTTTAGGACCTTATAGACTGGACTAGTTGGGGGCAGGGGAGAGAGAGGAAAAAAGGAGAAAGAGAATTTGAGTAGTATAATGGGGTAAAGAAAATTTAAGTCATCATAAATCCTTGCCTATCTTTTTCTAAGCCACTTCATCACCTCTCTGGTTTGGTCACCCCTAAAATGAAGACTTTGAACTACTTGATATCACAGACTTTTCCTAGCATGGAATTAATAATCTAAAGCCTGATTAAATAGAGTAGGTCCATCATGCTTTCCCCTTCCCCTTCCCAAGTAGGTAATGGTATGGAAGACAAAGATTGACATTCTTTGGAACTTGGGAGTCACAGAACATCTCTTCCTGAACTTGAACTTGATTTAAGAGCTCATTACACCAGAACACTTTTGATGAAATGTATACATCATTCAGAGCCTACTCATTCCATGTGTTCAGCCCAATCTGAGCTTCACTGGGCTCTCCAGTGAAGGAGAGCTGGGCAGTGATATTCTTTAATTCAAAGCATATACCTTCCATAATCCCCCAAGCTCTACGTTTTCTTCTTTTATCCTTAATGGAACCACAGAATATTGGGATAAAGAGCACCTTAGTTATAATCTCATTTAAACTCTTGAAAAACTGAAGTCTGGAGACTTAGTGGCTCCTTGGACTGGAACTTAGAAATGTTAAAAAGAAAACCACAGGCCCCAAATGGTGCCACTTAGACTAAGTCCCCAAACCAGACTTAATACCTAATCTAATTGCAGTTTCAACCTCCCCCAGAAATGTAGTGAGAACTGGTCAAGAAGTAGGAGAAAAATACGAAGTTCTTTTCCTAAATGATAAGCAGAGAAAAGCCTCCAGCCAGAGAGCTAGAAAGACCATAGATTTTTTTGAGAGTCAATCAGCTCTAAAGAAACATCACTTTAAAGAATCTTGTTAAGTGGCTTAGAGATGAAGTGCGTTTTCAAAAGCATTTGGTTTCAAGAAATAGTTTGAAAGTGAGGATGCACTTGGTAATTTGAGGGCTAAGAGGAGAGCAGGTAGAGAAGTGAGCAGAGCTGGAAGGAGAAAGACCAAGTATACCAAGAGATGACCTTGAGTATATGCAACAGAAACCCTGTACATCTTCTTTTTAAAGCATTCTGAGTGCCTTTGGTTCTACTGTATTTTGTATAGAATCCCTGGAAATAAGGAATACACCATACTAGAGGAGGAAGATTTATACCAGGTCTCAGATGGCCTTAAAGAATAAGCTCTTCAGTCACTTGACTCCAGAACTAAGGCGTAACTCACTCATTCTCTCTTTCATTAATTCATATTTTTAAGAAATATTTATTGAGTATCTACTTGATTCCAGAAAGTCTTCTAGAAATACATTCATAACTCACTTAGACCCCACAATCAGGGGAAGTCTCTGAATTTTAAATGATAAAGAAGAACCAGCCATGAAAGGGGTAGCAGAGAGAGTATCCCAGGCAGAGAGAGAAATCAATGCAAAGGCTGCGGAAGCCTGACCAGGCATGTGGCCTGTGTGAGGGGTATGAGGAAGGGTGGTGTGCTGGAGGGTCATGAGTCTGGATGGCAGAGCCTGAGACTGGAGAGGAAGGAAGGCAGCAGGCCCCAGGGCTTTGTGAGGATACTCACTACCACATCTCCAGACTCCCAAATAATGAGAAAAAGTACATTATGATGGAAGGTTCAAAGTCTTGTTGGAATCGATTTTCATGTGTTAACCTTGGATCATAATTCAGCAGGTGGAAATGACAGGGCAAGCGCATCCATTGATATGAAGGTGCCTTGGGGATGCAGTTAAGCCACAGAAAAGCTGCCTAGGATTCACCTCCTCTGCCATCCTCTTTTTGTTACCCAGTATATGGCATTTGCATTTCTTCTTATGGTTTTGATAGGGAAGGGTCTAAAAGGCCATGTTTTACCAACACATTCTCCTGAGGCTCTCCTTTAGGACAGGAAAGTCACATTTCAAGAAGAGACACAACAGACCAATTGGCCAGAAGCATGCACCCATCTGCATAGGAAGGGCTAGAGATGCACTCTTGTTCAGGAATGGAGAAGGGTCCCTGGCACTTCAGCTGCTCACATGGCCTCTTTCTTCTACCTGGCGTGCTTTCACCCTTGAACTGGAACTTAGAAATGGTAAAAAGAAAATCACAGGTTCCAAAAGGTGCCACTTAGACCAAGTTCCCAAACTGGACTTAATACCTAATCTAATTGCAGTTTCGACCTCCCCCAGAAATGTAGGGTTAATTGGTCAGTGAGGAATTTTTTGATCAGCTCAGATCAGTCTGCCTCATGCACCCTCTCAACCCCCAAAAGAAGATGAGGTAATCTGCATGGCAAGACCCCTTGCTTTTCACACTAGAAAGTGGTCTCCCCTGAAACAGTCTTTTTCTTTTGCTAAGTAACTTTCTTGCCCAAACCTCCTTCTGTAAAAAACTTTCATTTTGTACACCTCCTTAGAGTTCCCTTCTACTTGCCAGACGGGATATTGCCCTATTCATGAATCATTTAATAAGGCCATTAGATCTTTAAATTTTACTCCATTGATTTGTTATTTAACAGAGAGAACATGAGTATACGTTTTCTGGGCCTTTGGTTTTTCTTGTAAGTTTACTTCCGATACCTCCAAATATATGGTTTGTCTTCTGGATACATAAAAGGGAGGGCTGGTTTCCTTTAGGAACTTGTCTGAATATGGGTAACTGTGTTTCTGGAGAAGTTCCACTGATCATTCCCTGTTTGGACTATGTTCTCCTTTGCTTATTATCTCTTGCTTTACTTATTATCTCTTGCTTTGCTTATTATCTGAAGATATCTGTTTTTTGTTTGTTTGTTTGTTTGTTTGTTTGTTTTCCAGTAAATATAGCCTCTGGGCTCTGCCATGCATTGGAAACTTTTTTCAAATGCAGGATCATTATTATAACCAGTAGTCATTAACTGCTTAAATGAGGCAGTTAGTTACTGAGGTAAATAGTTAAATTTGTAGGTGACAAAAAAGCTAAGCCAAAGAAAGCAGGGAGGGAAAAGAATAAAGGTGGAGATGGTTTATAAGAATATCAAAAGAGAAAACAGTGGGTATTTTGGTTTCTTTCTTTCTTCCCTACGTCATTAGAACGATGAAGAGTTTCTTACACCAAAAGGATTAAGATGTCTGCTGGGGAGGAAAGTGACACCAGGCATAGAGTCAGGAAAAGTAAATCCTAATTAGGGTGACCGTATGTTCTGATTTGCCTGGGAAAGTCCAAGCTTCCACCTGTTCTTCTGGCATAGTTACTACCAATGTTCTCCCTTCACTTTCAAAAGTATCCTTTTGGGATGATAAATTATATGGTGACATCAGCCTTAACTCTGCTTTCTCTACTAAGTGGGTATGATTCTATGGGTAAATCCCTCATCTCTCCAGACTTCAGTTTTTCAAGAGTTTAAATGAGCTTGTCACTAAGGTACTCTTTATCCCAATATCCTGTGGTTCCATTACGGATAAAAGAAGAAAGAGTAGAGTTTGGGGGATTAGAGAAGTTATATGCTTTGAATTAAAGAATATCACTTACTTTTGAGGGGCATGCTTGCCTCCTGGTTTAGTGCTGCCTTTGTCTTATCTAACAGCATTTATTAATGGCCATTGGAAGATTACTCTATGTAAATGCTACAATAAAGATCTTAAAGGTATTATCTTATTTAATCCCAACAAAATTATTATGGTTTCTATTTTATCTGGACTCATAGTCACTTCAAACCATCTTTAGACCTAATTCTGAGTATAACATACTGTGTTCTTAACCATCATGCCATATCTAGGATACTTTCATCAAAAACAGCAAGGAAGGTACTTAGTGGATCAGTCAGGATAGGCTAAGGTATGCAGCAACAACAAACACTCCACAGTTTTACTGGCTTTAAACATTTATTTCCCAATTATGTTACATGTTCATTAGGAGTTCTCTGGGGGTGCTGGGGGTGCTCCAGGACTCACCAGGTTGATGGAGCAGCAACCATCTGGATTGTGGTCCCAGTGTATTGATAAAAGAAAAGAGACAGAGTAGCACATTTTACACTGGCTCTTCAAGCTTCATCCAGAAGAGACCACATCACTTCTGCTCATATTCCATTGCCTAATTCAAGTCCTATGACAACACCCAACTCCAAGAAGACAGGAAGTAACATTGTACAATGAAACAGGAAGGAGAACAAGAATATTTGGTGAAAAGTGACTACCACACTGAGGTGTTCCCAGAACAAAAGATCTAAAGTCTCTCTTGTAGTTTTTAAATTCTCCCAGTTCCAATTACTTCTAAGTGAAATTTCATAGAACTAGGTGTGCATTTTGATTCTATTTCTTTAATGCTCCATTAAACTCTTTGTTAACTGCAGACTTACTAATTCACCTCTGCTAAAAAAAAAACAAACAAACAAACAAAAAAAAAAACCAGTTTCTTTCTATCCAGAGAAGCAAGTAGAATGATATGGCTATAAACTACTCCTAATCCAATTATGTCCATCCTCCCTCTCCAAAGGTCTTCACTGTATCTACTATACAACTAAGAGATGACACTTCAGTGAAGGAAAAGGTGTGTTTATCTCAGGAAAGAGTGTCTTTATGACACTGATCTGCTCTGATGAATCCACTAATGTGAAATTTCTGACCCAATAGGCAGTGATTGCACAGCTCTGAAACTCCTCTCATTATTCATGAAATATGTGCCGTGTGGTGTCAGTGCTCTCCCTGCAGACTCACTGCCAAGCAATTACTCATTTCCATCACTTAGATTTTTTATTATTATTATTTTTCAGTGGGTGTCTATATATTCAGCACACTTCAAGAAGCAAAGCACAGTCCCAGAATGAAAATGATGCTTGTCTTGTTTGATTTTAAATAGAAAAGCACTTCCAAGTCCTTAAAAATTGATGTTGTTTTAAACTTTACAACAAGCAAGAGGGGAAACTGGTAGCTGCAGAAATAAATGGAGAGCAATCAGGAGCATTTCCACTGTTATACATATTTGCTACCCAAGAGCTGCTGGAGGAACTATCTTATATATCCTGATTTATTTCTCTCACTCTCCCCAGGAGCCCTTAAGAGAAACAATGAACCAGAAATGGCAATGGAGCTCTGGTTGCGGTCCTCTGCCAGAGGCAGGAGTACTCATGGGCAGTGGCCTGTGCTTAGAAAAGGGACAGGGTCCAGGAACCATGTCCCTTTCTCATCACAATGCTTGCTTATTATGTCCTTGCAGATATAAATAAAGTCTAATGTAAAAGAATGACTATTTTTTGCTGCTCTGTGATATAATCTGTGCAGAGTACTTGTGCCCCTGTGGATATCACAACTGAGGAACATTCCAACCCCAGAAGTTGTGCCAGAAGAGTTTTGGAAATGATGAAACTTATTAAACAAAGAGTCCTCAGTCTAGGATCCAATCCTCCTGTGTGGACAAAATCTTCTCATATACTATGGTCAATTACAGTTATGGCCCCAGCTAATCTACCAGTTCTCATGTGAATTTGTGGTTCCTCATTAAAAAGGCAGAGTCTCTTTCTCAATTTCTTGAATATGAGAGGGTTTTATGACTTCCTTGGCCAGTCTAATGTGCAGAAGTGATGGTGGGCCAATTTTAACCCCTATCTGCAATGTCCCTGCATGTTGTCACCTGACCTCTCTTGCACACTTGCTATCACCATTGAAATGTGTCCAGGCTAGCCTGCTAGAAGGTGGAACAGCTCTAAGCTGCCCTAATTGTCCCAACCAAGGCCAGACAGAATAACTACCAGCCAGCTAGCAGACCCTCAAGACATGAGCAAGCCCAACCAAGATCAGCAGAGCCACCAAGCCAAAATCCAGCTACCCCCAGACATATAAGTAATGCATGTCTATTGTTAAACAAGTCACATAAATAACTGACTCATATCCCATCAGGAAATTATGACTTACTTTTTTCCCTTCTCCCACACCTCACCCAGATATATTTTATTTACTTTGATTTTTCAATTTTCTTCAGTTTATTTTATTCTACATATTATTATTAAGTACATAACATTGTACTGGACAGCATGGTTAATGCAGAGACTGGTGAACCAGAGAACTTGCTCTTAGGGAACCCTCATTCTAACATAGCAGTTCTCAGAATTTTTTATCTTGACTTACTAAATGGATGGCATTGATATGTGCAAGGCACCCTCAAGAGAAAAATTGGAGTTATGAACAATTCTTGGTGAATTTGCTCCTTCTCTCCCCATGTCTCCTATGCCCAAGAAATGGCACTTGAATGCTAGTGAGTCAAAGCAGCATTAAAAAGTTTGAAACATATCACAGATGTCACCCTGAATTGTTTGTGTGTTATTTTACCTACCATTCATTGTAAATAACTTTCAACACACTTAACTGCCGATTGTTACATCCTGGGTTTTGATGTCCCAGATGAGAACAACTGGCCTACTGAAAGGAGCATGCTGACATCTGGGTATTAATCACAATCCAAAGCAAACTGAAAGGGGGTTCCACAGAAACACAAGCATCAGATTGTGGGGGTACTCAGAAAGGAACCACATTATTTCAACTGAAGCACATAGAGAGGCTTCCCAGGAGATTTGACATCTGATCTAAACCTGGGGTTTTGACAGAGATTGAATCAGTTCATTAGTAACAGAACACTCTTTATCCATCTCCTCCAAACCCAGATGTCCCCCAATTCTTTTGACTGGGCTCAGTGGAGGTTGAAATTTCAATCAGATCAAAGAAATTGGACATTATTGCCACACTTTACTGAGATGGGTGATGGGAAGGTTACACCTCAGAATGTGGAGCTCTGAGCCCAGCTTCCCTGACTCTGTTGCTATGTCTCCCCCAAAAGGATGTTGGAGGAGTCAGCTTCCCTCACTTGCATTTCCAGACAAAAGGATAAGTCAGGCCAGGTCCACTGGTTCTCTACCATCTGGTTAAGAGCAGATCTGGGATAAACATGGCTTTCTTCTCCCTGGACTAATGTTCTTTTCGCTTTATTGAATGTTTGATGATCTTTAGAAGTCCTTTATAACCTTGGCTTCTGAATCATTTTCTTTTGAGTCTTGTCTGTCAGTCTAAAGGCAGGATTTATAGATACCATCCCTCCCACTCCTGCTTTTGAGGACCAAATCACAGGAGTCAAAGCTGCTCTTTACAAACAGAGGCCTTGGGGATTCTAGAGGACTCTATTTTAAGAAAAACTATTTCCCTGTTCCCTCCTTCTGTGTCTATCCTAGCAAAGTGTGATCTTTCAGCTTCATTCCACTGCATGGTTTTCCCAAGTGGCTTTCCCATTATGTAATGGCACAGGAATGGGAAACAGTTCCCAATTGGCAGTAGGTGCCACAATGAGAGCAATAAAGTTCTACAAATAGTATTGCATAAAGAATAAGGTTTGGAAAGGTGCATTCTTTTATGTAGTTTGAAAAAATGGAGCTCCACTGGCAGATGGGGAAGGCGTATGGAGCCTTTGCTCCCCTCTAGGAAAATCACAGTGCAGACTTTTAAGGGTTAAGAGCAAAGCTAGGCCATCCTCTGCAGTTACCAATTGTTTTGAGAAAGAACTTCTGGCTCAGCCCTAATAGAGACGGAATGCTTCATGACAGGCTGCAATCTGTAGACTTACAGAATACCTTGTTATCATTTTGACATTCCACAAAGCAGCACTTCTGACCAGAGAACTCAAGAATAGTGTGTGGTCTAATACACCAAGCCATAAAGTTGGATAGGCACTGCAGTGCTCCACCATCAAGTGGGAATACTATATATGATACTCCCCATGAGCATGTGGCTCAGATTTTCATGGTTCCTACGTTTGCTACATTCCCTCCTTTCTTTCAACCCACCTCTAGGGACTTATTCGGAGTTCCCTATGACCAGTTGGCTAAGACAGAAAAACTTCAAGCTTGCTTTAGAGAGGGTTCTGTATAACGTGGCAACATCTGAAAGTACATGGCTGTTTACACCATAGCCTCACTTGGGGATGGCCCAAAGGACATCTGGTGAGAGGATATCCTGCCATCAGGAAGAACTTCCAAGCAATGTACTTGGTTATTCATTTTTGCCTAGAATGAGAGAGAGCAACATATGGAATTACATCGATTCAAGGGCAATGACTAATGGTTTTGTTGGATGGTCAGGGACTTGGAGGAATACCACTTAAAAATTGGTGGCAAGGAGGACTGGGGAGAAGTCTGTGGATAGATCTCTTGGAATAGGCAAAATATGAAAAGATTTTTTTTTTTTTGTCGCACAAAAGGGAAGCTTAATGATCAGGTGGACAAGATGACTAATTCTGCGGATGTTGGTCAGTCTCTTTTCTGAGCAACACCTGTCTGTCCCCATTAAACTAGTAAATATAGTGGCCATGTCATCAGGTGTGGAGGTTATGCATGGACTCAGAAACATGAACTTCCAGTCAACAAGGCTACAGCCCCTGCCCCAGGCTCACGCCCCATTGCTGGCTGTGCACCCACAGTCTGTAGCTACACAGAGACAACAGGTTTCCATACACATCTCCTTAAGCTCCCCCTATACTGTCCCAATTTGGTGGTTAAGATGTACTGGGCTTCTTGTACTTCTCTTCAAACTCAGACTTCAGAAGCTTGACAGTGGGAATCCAGAGGATATATTAATAATTCTTTCCCTGATCCTCCAACTTCCACTTCCCTAGCAGGGGGCCACATTTGTATTAAGTCTAATTCCCATAATAAATCTGTCCCCATAATCTTCATGAGGGCTTTGTTTCCTTGGCTGAACCTTGTATAAACCATCCATTGAGGCCTGCTGAGATTGCTAGTTTTTCAGGACACACCTTGTATTTGCAGTTTGTCCACAGTCTGGAAAGTGATCAGGAGTGAGTAGGTTCCCTATGTGTAGAAAGAAAGAAAAGGAAATACTCTGAATCCAAAATAATGTTAAAGGCTTTCTTTTGGTAGTGAGACTGCATATGATTTATGTTTTCCTTTTTTATAAAGCTATAGGTTTCCAAATTTTTTATAATACATTTGGTCTATTACTTGATTAGTGAAAAAGTAGCAAACTATTTTGAATAAAGTCAAGAAATTTAAAGAGTACAGATCATTTGATGACTTACATACATATACTAGGGCATAACATGCAATCCATTTATTGAAGAGTTGAATTAATCAGTTTGCACCCAGTGTCAACCCATAACAAGGTTATAGTTCAAAAAATACCCTGGTTTTCAGTAATTCAACCAGTAAGACTCACTGGGTGTGTTGGTGAGGCTCCTTTGGCTATAAGAAGAGTCTGTCTAAGGCTCTAAGTATGGTGGTTTATTGTAAGAACATGTAAGACATTACAATTGCTAGAATTTGTAGTTGTCCCAAATTTCATGGAGGCACAGAGTACTTGAAGTTTGGGCCTAGTTTGAAGTTCCTCTGACCCTGAAACACCTCTTAGGGACTTGGGGGAAAGTTATGAGTCTTTACAGAAATACCTAACTAATAGATGATTCACCTTCCTCCTGTGGTTTTCTTTGTGTGTGTGTGTGTGTGTGTGTGTGTGTGTGTGTGTGTGTGTAATTGCTAACAAAGAAATTTAGATCACTTATGAGAAAAAATTAAAAATTTATCTCATTCTTTGTATATCACAAGTATTTTATCTTATAGGCAATGGGAAGCAATAGTGACGTTTGAAGCAAGGATGTAAACTATTCAAGTCTGAGGTTGAGATTAATAATGAAACACCCTGGAAACGGTAAAAGGACAAAAGTTGCAGAAACAGAGAAGCCAAGTTAGGTTGCTAGTATAGCAATCTAGCCAAGAAATAATTGTGAACTGACTCAGCAAACCAGCAAGAAAACCAGCAAGAAGGGCTAAAAATTATGTTAGAGAAACTAATGAAAGTATTAGCATAGTTAGTAACCTACTAGTTTAATTTTAAGGAAAAGCCATATTTTTACTGACAAAGAACCAAGAAAGGTTTGCCTTGCATTTAGCCAAATGTATATGAGATTTACAATCCTATGGATTTGTTAATAGTAGAGTCTTCCTATCTGTCTGACAAAGCAAACTGATGATTCATGATCTTATGATTGCTATATCCGAATGGGGGAAAAGTATTGATCACCAAGATTAGATTGTGCTGCAGTTAGAGCCCCTAGATCTCAGTGGCTTAAAACCACACATCATTCACATTACATGTCCATCATGGTTCAGCTGAGGGTCAGCACTGTTCTAGAGCTTGGCTCCAAGATTAGGCTGAAATTGCAGCCACCGTCTGCCACCACTGCCTTTCACTGTAGTAGCAGGAAAGAGAAAGTGGCCAGTCATCTAGCAGCCTCGAAAACATCTTTCTGGAGTGGAATGTGAAATTTCATTGGCCAAAGGAAATCATATGGTTCCACCCAATTTCTAGGCACTAGAATAAGTGCAGTCCTTACATGCCCAGTCAGAACCAGAAATCCTTCCATGAACAACACTACTGTCGACCCCACTGATTATGGTTCATGGCTAGCAGGGATAGCTGCCTTGAATCTCATGAACTACCCAGAGATCAGGAAAAATGTTTTAAAGTAAGACCCCACCTGCAGCAGCAAGTAGTGATGCCATTATTTCCCACAAGCTTAGTTAGGAAGCCCTAAGGTCTTAGCTATTTATAGTCGCAAACACCCAAGACATTTCCTGACAGATTATGGATGTGGAATACAGTAACAGTCTTAGTAGAATTTCCGTTCTGGTTTCTGTCTTGTCGGGAATCTTCCCTGTGGTCTACCCAGGGCCTCCCCCGCCACACCCTGGGTTTGTTCTTCACCTTCTGCCCTGCTGCACACAGTGACTGTTAAGCAGCTGTCCTCTCCCACTGCGGGGAGGGCCTTCCATCCACAAGGCATCGTTAGCACAGCAGCATATGCTACTGGAGCACTGGGGAAATGGGCTGGATGGAAAATACAGGGACTTAATTGAATTAGAAGCATACACTCTGGATATTCTGGTCTGTAGTCTTTACAGCCCTCTTTCTGTTTGCCAGAGAAAATCTGTCTACTTTCACATGATCTGCTAGCATTTGGGATTTATTCTTTGCACTTTCTACTAACTCCAGTAGCTGTATCATATTCCTTTGCATCCTCACTTTCTATAAACTAGAGAAAAGATGGTCTTTAGCAATAGTTCAGCAGTCCTGGCTGGAAATAGACAATAGAAGTAGTTCTAGAATGAATGAGGGCCTTAAGGCATCCCACACGCTGGGTTCTACCTTCTTGGTAACTGCCAGCCCTCTAGGCAAGGATTCCCACACTTTTCTGATGATAATAAGCAATCAGGGTGTTGGTTAAAATACAGATTACTCATCCTGTCCTGGGGAAGATATGAATCAGAAGAAGGTCTGGATAGAACCCAGGAATTTGATTTTAAAAAACACTTGAGATGAATTGTATTGTCAAGCAAGTTTGGGAAACACTAGACAGTGTTTGTTCCCTTCCTTTTGCAATGCTTAGATGTTTTTCAGCTTCACGAAACAAAGCTGCAAGGCTGGAGAATAATACCTTCAAGACTTTCTCAAATAATCTCAAATCAATCTGCTCTTTTCTGCTATAAAATTTTTCAGCCTCTAAGTATATTTAGTGTACCTTCCTATATTTTTATATAGTGTTGGGCTATTGTCTCCAGCTGTTGTGGTATGTATGTTTAGTCTCTCCCTAAAAATACGAATTCCCTAAGGTCAAGGCTAGTGCCTCTACTTTGTCTTCCTCTCTCTCCTCCCATATCCAGTGATTATCTATCTATCATCTATGTCTCTATCATCTATCTACTTATTCATCCATACTTCTATCCAACCATCCACCACCTACCTACCTCTCTCTTCCCATTAAACTGGAAACTCCCTGAGAGCATGGAGCTTGCCTCCTCCACAGCATCTAGTACTGCTCCCACGATATATTATGGACTCTGAACAAATAAGTCCTGACTTGTGGGTGAAATTAAAAAGAAGGGTTTGAACAAGTCTGAGACATCTCAAAAGTCACGAAGTTGTCTGCTATCTTCACTGTGCTTTATCAGTATGATTATTCCCCTTTCTCTTCACTTATGCTCTCTTTCCAGTCCCTTTCCTTTTCTTCTGTCTAGATTCTCCTAAAGAGTGCTTTTACCTAATCTAATGGAGAAACAGAAGTGCAGAGGTGAATACAAGTAGCCTACAGTTTTGACATTTACTGACCCACAATCTGTTTCTCTGCTTTTGTTGGCAGAAGTCTGAATCTCCCTCAGGGAACAATCTCAGTCTCTGTGTTAAGGTAAGATTGTCCCAGACTGACCAATCCACATATTCCTTTGTTTCAAGGCTTGTTTCAGGAATGGCTGTGTGATCTCTGGGTCCAATCAGAGTTGGGGATTTTTGCTGGGACTTTGGGAAACACTGGCTCTGGTATGGCTGAGGCTGTTAGCTGGACAATATTAGAATAGCTAGAGTTTCTGGGAGCCCTCACATGGAAAGAGCCCTCACATGAGATTGAAACTAACACAGAGAAGAACAGGACAAAGTGCTGACCAGAGAAGGAGACAGGCACAACATGCCACCTGAGCACAGGCCATGGGAATGTGAACCAGGGGAACAGGCTATGGGACACACTTTCTCTTTTACCTCATGTAAGCACCCCGAACATTAGGCATAGTCCTGAGGGCAGGCTGGGTAAAGAAGAGAGCTTTTGTTGCCCACACAGAGCCAGGCCAACCTCTTGTCATCCTTGATCAATATTCAGGGGTTTTCCTAAATGCCCTTGCATGCTATTTTTTATATATTTTGCATTCAAATTGCCACACTGTCTACAGTAGATTTGTTTCCACTCTAGTCTGTGAGCTGCTCCTTGAGGGCCAGGGCCAGATGTTCCCCATGTTGTACCCCCATACCTAGCAGTGCCTGTGGGTGTTCCATGCTAAATACACACTGGTTACACAATGCAGGGGGTACATATAGTAGATTATAGAATTTACTTCTAAGTTTCCTGACCTGAAAATCCAAGGGACATGCACCCACCAGAATTTAGAGCTACTAAGGGAAAGTGCTTCTTGTTTTCTTGACCTTGCTGGGTGGAGATGAGTCAGCTATGAACGCACTGTCATTGGCATCTACTCCTTCTCTGCACAGATGACAGCCTCCAGCCAACCTGTGAGAAGATATGCCACCGAGAAGCAGGCAGCAGCCTCCTGCCCCTGGAAGAGATGGGCCATGACAGAGAGCCTCACCTGCTGCTCTGCTCATTGGAGAATGCCCAAGGTGACCTGAATGCCCCACTACACCCTGTGAAAAGCAGGAGGAAAACATTTCAGGGAGGACAAGAGGGTAAGAGAGAGAGCAATTAGAGGTTTTTGGCTTTGGTTTTGTTTATAGCATCTAGTTCTAAGGAAACTGAAAGTAGCCATTCCTCTGTAAGTATATGGATTCCACTGGATGGAAATGGAGGCTGAGGCATAAGTGCGTGGCTCTTTTCTTTTTCTTTCTTTCTTTCATTCATTCTTCCTTCCCTCCTTCCTCTTTCTTTTCTTTCTTTTTTTCTTTCTTTCTTTCTTTCTTTTTCTTTCTCACATAGTAACATTTACCTCCAATCCTTAGAAAGAGTTGGTATAAATAGCTGTTTACATTTGAGAAGCATTTTGAAGAGCCCAATCAAAAGGCCACTTTTCCACAGCTTGGCTATTGGGAATAATGCTGCAAGGAACATGGGAGCACAGATAGCTTGGAAGTACTGATTTTATTTACCTGGATAGATACACAGAGGTGAGAATGCTGGATCACCTGGTGGTTTTATTTTTAATTTTTGAGGAACCTATATACTGTTTTCCATAATGGCTGTACCAATCTACATTCCTACCACCAGTGTACAAGAGTTCCCTTTGTGTCTGATGGACAAATGGATAAAGAAAATGTGATAAGTATATATAATATGTACACATTTATAGATAAATATTTATAGATCTCTATATAGATACATATACACAATGGAATACTATTCAGTGTTAACGAAGGAGATACTGCATTTGCAACTATGTGGATGAACCTGGAAGACATTATGCTAAGTGACATAAACCAGACATCGAAAGAAAAATACTGCATGATCTCACTTGTATTTGGAATCTAAAAAAAGTCTAACTCCTAGAACCAGAGGATAGAATGGTGATTACCAGGAACTGGGGGGTGCGGAGAATGGGAGTTGGTGGTTAAAGGGTACAAAATTTCAGGTGTGTGGGATGAACGAGTCTGGAAACCTAAAGTATAGCATGATGACTATATATAACAAAACTGCATTGAATACTAGAAATTTGCTAAGACAGTGGATCTCTCTCAGGTGCTTTCACCACACACAAAGAGAAATGGAACTATGGGAGGGGATGGATATGTTAGTTTGACTGCAGTATTCATTTCACTGTGTCTATGTATATCAAAACATCATCTGGTACACCTTAAAAACACGTAATTTTCATAAAAAAAAAAAAAGGTCACTGTTCCTCAGTAACTAATTCCTATTACTATGGGATTTCAATAAGATTTTTCTTCCTAAAGGGAGAGGCTGCCTTTACACACTACTTCTCATCAACAAATCACCACATTCCCACATAATCTTCTTTTTGCCTTGTCCACCTTTTCTTCTTTGAACTCATATTGAAATTATGTCCAAAATATGTACAACCAGTTGGGAGGAGGATTGAGATCATGAAACAAATATTGTACCTACAAATAGATGCCAGTGAACATGATTCAGGCAATTAGACAAACATTTCTTTCCTCTCAGCAGATATTTTGATGAATGGATCCCTTCTTGGGCCAATGTTACTCTCACATTCTTTCTATCATCTTCTCAGCTCTGCTAGGCTCCTTTCTTCTATTCACTGCTTACCTTGAGGGCAAACTTTAATCGAAGTTTATATGCAGTAAATCAAGATGGAAGAAGGTTCCTTGGAAATGCATAAAGCCACATTCCACAATCCTAGAGGAAGAGGTAACACTTGTGCACATACAGCTAAGTATTTAATCAGCAATTCTGATCCAGCTCATGTGGAAGGAAGATGAATAGGATTCCTATCAGGTGTGCCCAGCTCTTAACGACCCAGTGTCTTATTCTCTTCTCCAGGAAATACACTTACAAAATACAAGCAAATATCCAAGGGCCACTCTCATGCACTTTATAAACGTTAACAATGTTCTCATCACTGACATGATGTTCACATAATGGCTTCTATTAACACAGCCAACAAGTTTTGCAACAGCGTCCTACATTTTTTTGATGCCTCTTGGTATTTCTGTCTCATGACAATGATGAAAAAGAATCCCCTATCTTCCTTGATATTTTGAGGTAATTATTCCCACTTGCTGTAACACAAACTGAGTTGGCTCCAGTGAAAATCCCACTAATAGTGACAACCTGGCATTTGCTACCATTTGATCTCAGGAACAAAAACACCGCTCTCTATGTCTATGTCAATGTACAGTTTACAAAGAGGCGTTGACGATTGTTATGCTGTGCATTCTAGAGACACACAGACTTAAGCCAGGTGTGACCCCTGAAACAAATGGCCATACTCAATGTCTCTCAACTGACTCAGTGGAAAACAATGGAAGGCACTGCTAACTGCTGTTGTTTAGTACCATTTATATCTCCCTTTCCCTCCTCTACAAATTTTTTCCTCAAATATATAAGAATGTAGCATTGTGTATCATAATCTAACAAATACCTATGATAAATCATAAATCTATCCTATTTTATATCACTTTTGGTATGACTGATGATAATAACTAGCTTAGGCAATTATATTTCACAACATTAATCCTCATAAGACATGATTGAGTAGTTATAACAATATCACTGTAATAGATGATGGCCTAGGAAAAAAAGAGGTTTAGAAAGAGGTTGCAGACAGGGATGTTTAGGAGCTGACCTGCGCCAGCCTGTAAGAGCTACTTGTACACATCTCTCCCAATGTTACAGTCAGTGACACCACATGGTAGTTGCACACTGGCCACCGTGAAAGTATTTACACCATGAAAATTAGCAAAAACTACGGATCAAAAACACGACTCCCCAAAAAGCTGGTTGGTAAACATTTACTACTTACAAAACTAGTAAGTAGTGGATTTGAGATTTGAAGCCTGTTCTGACTCCAAGTTGGGTGGAAACAACTGGCCAAAAAATCAAGAGATGTTTGTTCCAGTTCTATGGAATTTTATGTCCCTTCATGTGTGTAATGGGCATTTCATTATCCATAGCATGCAGTTCCTAAATCTTTAAATAATGAATAAAAATATGAAGAAATATTTAAGGGCTCTATGAGTATATTCTTGCTTGGTGAAGACAAGAGTTATGAACTTTAATGATCACCACTCCCACCACATTCACTTAGTAGAATTGAAGAAAGGACACTCCTCTTCCCAGCCATCCTTCTCTAATCCTTCTTCCCCTGGCTCCTTTGGTAAAGTTCACTCAGAAGCACATTCTGAGACAAGGAATGGAATGCAAGTGATTTGTTATGGAAGTGCTCCCCAAGAACCATGGGAAGCAAGACAGGGATGAGGAAGGAGCCAAGTGAAGGTGTGATTTCAGGAGAAAGCCCGTAAGAGCTCAGGAGCATACATTATACCACAGTTTGGCCTCAGATCAAGGAAGCTGGGCTTTTGTACCCCCTCTGTACCCCATCCCCACCCCCGCCACACACACACAGACATAGACACTGCCATTGGCTATGGGAGAGAGGAATTAAACTCCCTGGCACTTTGATCTCTACATAGAAGTTTGAATTCAGTGCCCACCACTGGAAGTCACAGGTGCCAGTCATTAGCAGTAGAGCCTGGAGAAGAGGGATATGGGGGCACAGAGCTGGGGAAAACGATGCAGCAACACTGTTGACTATACTTCTACAAATAATGTTTTACTGAGAACCAGTCTTCATCCAGGCTAGCCTGGGGTAATACAGCTTTTCTCAGAAAAACTAACATGATTTGTCTATTCTCCTGGACCAATGGAGGCATATTAGGGAACCAGCGCGCTCTCAAAATCTAGAAAATAAGAAAATAGTCATTCTGCATAAAAATATCCAGCCCTATTTTAAAGACACAGAGACAGACAGGCAGAAGCAGGCAGAGAAAGAATACACATGGTGGACACCACGGCCTGCGCTACACTGACTGTGAAGGAAGGGGGTGATCACTTGGGGAAGAGACACAGTGTGTCCCCCACCACAGTGAGCCTTTGAATACGGAGCTTTACATGTTATGACATGTCACAGTAACTGAAGTTTTCTTCCCCCACCCTAAGAAAGAATAAAAATTGCATGGCTAGTACACTTGAATAAAATTGGGTAAGTGAATATATAAGTGGATATACGACTCTTTAGGTTTGCTCAGCAAAGAGCTCGTATCAGGTTTATGGATGGGCATTCAGACTAAGCATAATACAAAACTATCCATTTGATCATGTAAGTCATTCATGCCACAGGAAACCATGATACATTGAGAACATCTTTTTATAGTCCTGCATTATTTCCATGAAATCCTAATATGCTACAGAACTCAGATTGTTTCCCCTTCTGCAAAATGTCCACAGATAACGTAAGAATTATTACCCCATTGTACACTAGGAAGCTGAGGCACCAATTAAGTGGCAAGTCTATTAGAAGGAGTCTTATGCTTTGAAATAATACCTCCTAATAGGGAATATGAATACTTGGAGATACTACTTTTTGTCGCATCTAAGCGACAACACATACAACCCCCCTCCCAAGAAAAAACAACACAATGCTCATTGCGTTTTGGGCTATTTTTTTGTTTTTATCTCCTATATCATGCAACTCCACATTTTTTTAAAGATTATTTTTTTCTATTTTTTCCTTTTATTTTAAAATGTAATCTTAGTTATCTCAGGGAAGTAAAAATCCTACTGTGAAATAGTTAATAACAGTTTTTAATAATCATTACTCATAAAATCTCAAGTGGCTTTGGTGGGCATCTGGTCGTCATTAAGAGGATTGAATTTATCAGACAAGTCATTTTGCTTAATTAGGTGGCTAACTGGCAGGGCCTTTCTTACTGAAAAAGCATTAAAATCATCAGTGAAAGCCTCAAGAAGTCCTTGATTGGACCATTTTGTCATTGTTTTACTGGGTATCATCAAATTCCCACTTGCAACCCCAAGGAATTAATTCAAGTTCCAGAAACCTGCATAAAGCTCACAGAACCGGTTAGCCAACTTAAATTATGGAAACTTACCTAAAAATAATAAAGTAAATCAGTATCTCAGCTCCTAATTTACATAAAGGCATTCATGCTTGGCATGACCCTTACTTTAACTATAGTCAGTTCCTTACATCCCCAAGTCTAGCCTTAGAACAAGTGTGGTCTAATAACTTAGAAATGACCAGTTAGCAAGCTCCAAGTCATCCTTCGATAGAGGAAGGGCTTCCGAGACTACAGCAGATGTTTTAATTGGACAAACACCAACTGCTCCTTCATGCAGAAACTAATAAGCTACAATTCAGTAGCATGTTCATTTTTTCATAAACTTGTATATCAAAAAGAAAAAAGAAAAGGATGTAACATCTTACTCTCAAAGTTTAAAAACAAGTCACCCAAACTATTTGAAAAGGGATTAGCCCTAGAGTAAATAAGCAAGGAAATGATTGGCTTAAGTAGAAAAATACTAGTATGAAAATCTGGAGTACAATCTCTCTCTTCACCAATACTAGGGGTTCTGACACTTTAATAGGCAGTTCAAGCCTTTCTCTTCTGGTAATGTCCTTTTACCTTATTCCTGGATGGGAAACTGAATACTAGTCTTTGAATTCAAACATTCCCCAAGAATCCTGTGGAGGTTTCCCACAGCTCATAGGTCTAACGACTCTATCAGGGTAGAGGAAACAGTAATAATTGGATCCCATGAGACTCTACTTGCAGTCATCAAGGAATGGAAAGTAAACTGATTGAGCTGTGTGGCCAGGCAACAAGACTTGTGAACACCATTTGACAGAAAACAACCAGAGAAACAAGGAGAGTTGGCCCCAGGGATCTCCAAGTGCACAGAAGTGGCTATGAGTGTACTTGCATGCTCCCTATCTAGGATGCAGAAATTCCAGACAAAGTTTTCCAACTCACTAGTGCTTGCTTATAGTGAAGAAAAGCGCTATATATAGCCTACACCTTAGATTCCTTCTTAAAGTCTGTGACCTGAAGTCTGAAGCTGAAGTCACAAACCAGCTGGCCTGTCCTCTCATTAAACCGTCTCATCTTGTCCTCTACCTAAGCTGAATTGTTTTCTTTTTTTAATTTCGATATTTCACTCACCTTTCCCTTCCCAAAACAAAGTTGACTGAAACCTTGTAGGCATCAAATCTTAAAGCTTTCCTGTATAATTAATTTATGTGCAAAAGCACATGATCCTGGCAAAATGGGAGGTTTTCATAGATTTTACCAAATAACCTAATTTATTTGTAAATGGCAGTTAGACTAGATAACAGGATAGGCCTTGATATATGATAATCTCTTGTTAACAGAAATCATAGGACTCACGAGTTTTGTTCAAAATACCCTCTGTGTCTTACTCCTCGATCAGCAGATCCAAATAGGGTCAACTAACAGCCCAAATCTCTCATTCAAACTGCCATCAACTACTCGTGTATCTGGGCAGGTTGGCAAAATGTACAAAATGTACAGGTTGGAATACAAAAGGATTCATTCATGCTGCAACATCTATTTTTTTATTGACCATAAAATATAATAAACTAGAAAGTTCCGTAGAGCAGAAGGTGATTTTGTTTAAGTAAAAATTTAAGAAGAGAAATTTGGTAGCAATGTTAAGCACCAACCACAGAAGGGTGATTATAGAGTGCGGTGAAGAGAAATAATCATCATAAATGCCATTTACTGAGCACTTCCCATAGACCATGGGATCCTCCAAGGGCTTCCATGGGTTTTATTGGTCTAAAGTAGCCAATAGGCTATTATTATTAAAAACTCATATCAATGTTTACCATTTCTGTCTTCTCAGATGAGTAGCTTAATTCATATTATGGGAAGGTGGGTGAATCTGTCTACTCTTGCTTTCTTCTTTCAGAGACTGGTAAAGGATTGACATTTCATAGTCTCTTCTAGAGTTGCAAACACAGGCTGGCTTAGTGAATGTTGAGTAAGTTTGATAGGCTTCCATTCAAGTGGAAGGAAGGATAATAAGCTAAGACAAAGTATCTTCCCAGAAGATCTGAGTTTGAGAAGCTCAGAAGAATGGAGTGAGAGGGTGATATAAGGAGCATATGGAGCCAGAGAGTTTACCGAGCTATCTAGATATGTAAAGCTCCCTCATCTTCCCAACCCATGAGCTGAAGGGCTTAAGTTCTACAAGTCAGAATGGAATCAGTATAGAAGACAGACATCAGACATGATAAATTAGTGGGATTCAGAAAAAAAACCCAACCCCAGACACAGAACTCATATAGGATAGCAGCACTCCAAGGAGTTCCCAAGAACTTTGCCCTTCAAATACAACAAGTGATGGAAGCATGGCACTTGTTTTTAAGTCTAAAAGTACAAGACCTCAAATAACTTAGAGATACTTCATCCTCAAATCTTACAAAAATCCTATAAAGTACATATTGCCATCCCCATCTTACATCTTTCTATCCCATCATGGTCCAAGGAAGAGACTAACACTGTGGTTCATGAAGAAAAACAAAAGGGGTTTGGAGCTTTTGTTTTTCATGACATCAACCAAAAAGCCACAATCTTGGGTAAATGATGGTGCTCCCCATTGATTTCCCAGACTGGGGAAGGTTAACAGCAGCAGGATAGGATGCTCTGTCTTTCTCTAGATGGGAATTAGGGAGTGGAATTTCAGATTATCATTTTTAAGGTGTTTCTCAGTCCTATGACTCTGACTTGAGCAGCATGATTCCATCTGTGGTAACTGGGTGCAGTCAGAGTATCTGTGACCTACTTTTTGGTCCTACTAACATTCCCACAAATATCTGGAAAGGGGAGTTTTTTTGTTGATTATGAAACAAAAACAACTCCAAGAAAGAAAATCTCCCCCAATTTATTTTCCTTAGTATTCTTTTTTACTTATCCTGCTTTTGTAGAAAGAAGAAGAAAAAAAGGTAAATTAATCCTTTCAGAAGATTCATGACCCCATGAGATAAATTTTCCCTTCTATGTTATCAGTGCTAAATGTCATCCTGTTGCCTTTAAATTATCATATTTCATATAAAGGATCAAAGCAAACCTCCAGTTAGTTTCTCAAGGTGGTTCTGCATAGTGTCAATGCTGGCGTTGTGCTTATAAAACTTTCACCATGTACAAAAATGAAGATGCTGACAAAATGGGAAAGACTTACCTGGACCCGCACACATTTTTGCTTTCTTCCCTTGTTTGGAATATCTGGTCAGAATTCAGGATGAATTCTGTGTCTGTGGCATGGTATAAAACTAACCAGGCCATTAGAACTCAAAGCTGGCACTCGGAATGAATGAGTCTTACCTACTGAGTTATCTGCCTTCTAAGGCCTAAGAACATCAGATGAGACAGAGTCAGTGAGTAAGAACTACATGCTCTTCTGAAAAGAAATAGGCAAAATAAAACCAGTGTAATTTGTGCTAGAATCCCAGGGTTATAGGTAAAATGAAGACCTTTTTTTTTAACTATAAAAGTATTAAAAGCTCGCCACAGGAAATTTGAGAAGAAAAGCTTTAAAAACTTAAAACCATCTATTTTTTCAATAACATTTGGTACATTATTCTACATGTTTTTCATATATTTAAGAGTATAACTTATATGCAAATTGTTACACTGTATTTTAACATATCAGTTAAAAGACTCATGTCATAAGCTCTCTCTAAAGATACTTGTAAGTGACAAAATAAATTCCTTAGTGTCTCAGTAAACCATGATTTATGTGGATGGTCTACATTGAGTATTTTAATTATTTTTAATTATTTTTTTACTAAGTAAAACTGTGTTGACATGGGATGATATTTAATAGTATCAAGTACAAAATCCAAGTTTCTTTTTAATATGGTGATTAAAATTACTTAATGTAGTTATGGTGTTATTTCCACAAAAAAAAAAAAAAAAATCTGGAAGGAAAACAGGCTACTTTCAAGGCAAGGCAGTTGTACCTTTTGAATATGCATGTTTGTGCTCCGCATATGACCCCGGTCAGAACTAGCAAAACAAAAACCGTGTTCCTTCTGCTGTAAACAATAGCAATGACCCAGGGGTGAGAAGAGGCTCCAGCTTCAACAACACACTGCTGTTCCTGGCCTCTGAGCTCATAAATAGTCTCTTTTTCTGTTGTGTTCATTCTATGCTTTACTGTTTCCAGCTAGATTCTGGTGCAGTCATTATGGCTATGGCCCAGATATTTGTGTTTCTTTCTGGCCTGCCCAGTTCTTGTTGAAAGGTCACTGCCTCTTTGATTTCTTTGAGAAGAGACTTCACCAATCTCTTCCATCCTGACAATGGTTCTCAGGGCTGTTATACTTTGGAAGCTGTGGGAGTTGGTAGTTGATTTTGTTTTTTTCATATGCTACAAAATCTTTTTCGGGTTTCATTTCTCCTTTCTCACTTTACTTATTTTTGTCTCATACAACTTTCTAGCTGATGGTTCATTTCTTACCTAACCATCCCAATGTAATTTCAGGTGCTCATTTTCTTCCTACCAGATCCTCTTGCCAATCTTCTAATTGACCAACTATGAAGAAGTCTTCTCCTTGCTACTGACCCCACCAGAATCTCAGAAGTCCCCCTCAGCCACAGAAGGAGACCCAGACAGTTAGAAGGCCAGCAACTTGAAGGCATGAGGCCAAAAGCCTTGGCCTAGTGCTGAAATGTTGTTCTGCTAATGTTTATCTCATGACTAGTATTTCTTATTAATAAGGCACTAAATAAGGGGGCAATCCAGTGTTTCCATTGCCAAAAGAAAATGTCTCTCTTTTAATTAATCAATGTAAATGGGCCTTTACTGGAAAACAGAAGAGAAGTGTTTCTAGAACTCAGGATATAATGTTACATTAGGGAATACTATACCCTTTTTATTTTGAAGTGGAAAATTTTAAAAAATGCAGAGACGCTAGGTCTGGACTGGCTGAGAGAGAGAGTTCACAAATCATTGCTGAACAGGTGCTTTTTTGTAAACTCAGGATTTTTGTTTTTCAGTTTACTTTTGCTGCAATTCATTTGGTGGGAATTCATTTGGCTGCAATTCATTTGGTGGGAGCTCAAATCAAGCAAATTATCTGGATGGAGCAATTTATGAAACAAGAAATAACTTACAGTCAAACTCCACTTCTTCCTTATTCCTCTTTCTGTTTCCCTCATGGACCAATGCAATTATCACTCAGCTGGGGACCAATGTAAATACAGATAAAAACAGGAACCTTACAAGATGACTGCTTGGCTTCACTTCGCGTCAACTTACTTGTCCTTAGTGCCTTTCCTGGTGCAGAGGATCATCTTCTTTCATTACTCAGTTCCCTTTTGCTTCAATTTTTCTCTCAAGACAATCTAATTTAAAATTGATCCAAAGCCACCTAATATTCCTCGAATGTCACAGAATCTATTGTTTAACTCAGATATTTGTACACGATTATACACTATGTAAACCAAAGAGTTGACTTAATGAAGGTAAATCAGGAGAAGCTAATTTTTTTAAATGTGGGCTGAGCACATGCATTATCCTCTCTCTTTCCCTTATCCCTCTCTCTTTCCCTTAAAGCAGCTCCTAAGAGCAACCGGAGCCAGAATGGAGACATTGGCAGATGAGAAACTGAAGGAATTTTGGAGGATGGAACCTCTAGAAATGTGAATCAGATTGGCATCAGATTTTTCATCAGAATGAAAAGGTTACAAGGCAGCCCCTCAAACTTTGTAAATAAAATGGATTTAGAAGCTATAATTCTAATCCTGCCAATTTTTAAGTTGATTGTGAAGGCAAAATGCAGCTCTTTTCAGTAAGACAATATCTTAAAATGTTACTTCTCTGGAACTGTTTTTGAGGAGGACACTGAGTTGTTGAACTCCAGGCCCTTGAGTATGAACACCAAAAGGAGAAAATGGGATCAAGAAGCAAATAAGACATTTGACAAAATACAGCATATTTTCTTGATAAAAACCCTCAATTAAGTCAGGACAGAAGGAATATTCCTCAACATCATAAAGGCCATATATGAAAGACCCATAGCTAATATCATCCCCAATGGGGGAAAACTGAGAGCTTTTCCCCTGGGATCAGGAACACAACAGGAATGTCCACTCTCACCACTATTGTTCAACATAGTACTAGAAGTCCTAATCTCAGCAATCAGACAACAAAAAGAAATAAAAGGCATACAAATTGGCAAAGAAAAAATTAAACTTTCACTCTTTGTAGATGACATGATACTCTACATGGAAAACCCAAGAGACCACCAAAAAACGGCTAGAACAGATATGTGAATTCAGCAAAGTCAAGGGATATAAAGTCAATGTACAGAAACTGGTTGCATTTCTATACACCAATAATCAAGCAGCAGAAAGAGAACTCAAGGAATCGATCCCATTTACAACTGCACCAAAAACCATAAAATACCTAGGAATAAACCTAACCCAAGAGGTAAAAGATCTGTATGCTGAAAACTATAGAAAGCTTATGAAAGAAATTTAAGAAGACACAAAGAAATGGAAAAACTTTCCATGTTCATGGATCAGAAGAACCAGTATTGTTAAAATGGCTATATACCCAAAGTAATCTACACATTCAATGCAATCCCTATCTAAATAACACCAGAACTCCTCACAGAGCTTGAACAAACAAGCCCAAAATTTGTATGGAATCACAAAAGACCCCGGATAGCCAAGGTAATGTTGAAAAAGAAAACCAAAGCTGGAGGCCTCACAATTCTGGACTTCAAGCTGTATTACAAAGTTATAATCATCAAGACAGTATGCTACTAGCATAAGAAGAGACACATATATCAATGAATAGAATAGAGAACCCAGAAATGGACCCACAAACATATGGCCAACTAATCTTTGACAAATCAGGAAAGAATATCCAATGGAAAGAAGACAGTCTCTTCAGCAAATGGTGTTGGGAAAACTGGACAATGACATGAAGAATGAACCTGGACCACTTTGTTATACCATACACAAAAATAAATTTAAAATGATGGAATACCTAAATATGAGACAGGAACCATCAAAATCCTTCAGGAGAAAACAGGCAACAACCTCTATGACATCAGCTGCAGGAACTTCTTACTCAACATGTCTCTGGAGGCAAGGGAAACAAAAGCAAAAATAAACTATTGGGACCTCATCAAGATAAAAAGCTTCTGTACAGTGAAGGAAACAATCAGCAAAACTAAAAGGCAATTGGTGGGATGAGAGAAGATATTTGCAAATGATGTATCTCATAAAGGGTTAGTATCCAAAATCAATAAAGAACTTATCAAACTCAACACCCAAAAAACAAATAATCCAGTGAAGAAATGGGCAAAAGACATGAACAGACACTTTCCGAAGAAGACATCCAGATGGCTAACAGAAACATGAAAAAATGCTCAACATTATTCATCATCAGGGAAATACAAATCAAAACCACAATGAGATACCACCTCACACCTGTCAGAATGGCTAAAATTAACAACTCAGGAAACAACAGATATTAGTAAGGATGCAGAGGAAGCAGAACCCTTTTGCACGTTGGTGGGGATACAAACTGATGCAGTCACTCTGGGAAAAGTATGGAGGCTCCTCAAAAAGGTAAAAATAGAATTACCCTATGACCCAGAAATTGCACTACTAGGTATTTATCCAAACAACACAAAAATGCTGATTCAAAGGGGGACACGCACCCCAATGTTTATAGCAGTGCTATCAACAATAGCCAAATTATGGAAAGACCCCAAATGTCCATCAACTGTCAAATGGATAAAGAAGGTGTGGTGTATGTGTGTGTGCGTGTGTGTGCAGGCACTCATCTACAAAGAGTGAAAGTTTAATTTTTTCTTTGCCAATTTGTATGCCTTTTATTTCTTTTTGTTGTCTGATTGCTGAGGCTAGGACTTCCAGTACTATGTTGAACAACAGTGGTGAGAGTGGACATTCCTGTTGTGTTCCTGATATCAAGGGTAAAGCTCTCAGCACATACACACACACACACACACACACACACACACACACACACACACACACAATGGAATACTATTCTTTGATCAAAAAGAATGAAATCTTGCCATCTGCAACAATGTGGATGGAACTAGAGTATATTATGCTAAGTGAAGTCACTCAGAGAAAGACAAATATCATATGATTTCACTCATCTCTGGAATTTAAGAAACAAAACAGATGAACATAGAGGAAGGGAAGGAAAAATAAGATAACAGAGAGGGAGGTAAGCCAGAAGAGACTCTTAAACACAGAGAACAAACTGGGGGTTGATAGGAGGTGGGTGGGTAGATGGGCTAAATGGGTGATGGGCATTAAGGACAGCACTTGTTGGAATGAGCACTGGGTGTTATATGTAAGTGATGAATCACTAGGTTCCACTCCTGAAACCAATACTACATTAAGTAACTTGAATTTAAGTAACTAATTTTTTTAAAAAAGAAGCAAATGAGATGACCCATGAGTTCCAAGAAGAGAAAGCCCTAGAAGGTGGCCTGGGGATAATCAGTCCAGATGGAAGTAGAAATAGACAAAATCAGCAAAGGGTTGATTTGCTGAACAGTTAGGATTTTTTCTTAAGCTTTCATTTTTAATGCTTTTTTCAACTTTTTTGAGGTATACTTACTATGCAAAAAGTTGCACATATTTAACACATACATTTTGATGCATATATCCATGATGCCCTTACCACAAAAAAGGTAATAAACATATCCATCACCTCCAAAAGATTCCCTGTGTCCCCCTGCTTTGTGACTGTGTTTGTGTGCATGTGCCTGTGTGTGTGGTAAGAGCATTTAGCATGAGATCTACTCTCTTAAGTTTTTAAGCTCACAACACCATACTGTCAACTACAGGCACAATGTTACACAGCAAATCTCTAGAACTTATTCATCTGGTATAGCTGTAACTTTATATCCATTGAACATCAATGCCCCATTTCCCCCTCTCCTCATCCCCTGGAAACCACCATTCTATTCTTTGCTTCTGTAAGCTTGACTATTTTAGGTATCTCTTACAGTGAAATCAGGCAGTATTTGTCCTTCTGTGACTGGCTTATTTCACTTAGCATAATATCTTCCTAGCCCATTTGTGTTGCCACAAATGTTAGGATTTCCTCTTCTGAAGCTTTTATTTTGCTCCAACCACTGACCCTTTATTTGACTGGGTGAGCTTTCCTTTAAATGCCGTCCCCTAGGGTGTTTTGCTGACTTATGCTCTTCCTTTCCTCCTGCCTTGGTCTGAAATACTTTGTCTTGGCAGTTTTGCCACCGTAGGGGCAAGGACAGGATGTGAGTTCAAACAAATAGAGAAGCCAATAAACAGTGTTAATGGGAAGCCCATTTATTTGTTCTTTATAGAGTGAAACCAGGGGCAGGATGGTGGCAGCAAAAAAAAAAAAAAAAAAAAAAAAAAAGCAAATATTAAGCTTTCATAAAGGGAACAGAACAAAAATCAACTAACTATTCAGTGATTTAAATATTTGGCAAGTTGACCATGATATTAGATGAGTAAGTTGGTAGGCTCCAACTAAAATATATTCAAGAAAAAGGAAAGGATTTTAAGAAAATACAAAATGAATAAGAAATGAGGTTATTAGGGATATGATGAGAAAGGTATATGTATCCTCTCCTGAGAAATAAAGCAAAGCAATCAGAAACTCCAAGGGAGGAAAATACTATACAAGGAAAGTATAACGCCAATATGAATCTGAAATTCAGCATGATTTTGAACAATGTGTATAGTTAGAAGAAAGGAAAAGCCATTTTATCTTCACATAAGGAACATTCTTGGTTGAATGAGGGATGGGGTGAGGGACAGGGTAGCACTGGAGCCATGAGAGAAGGAAATTTGATGATAGCACACTGTTGGAAATGCTAAAAGCAGCGGGAAGGAGCTTCATGATGATCGGAACATGCCTCTCTTTTTCTGTAATATTTTTTAAGTTTATTTATTTTTAGGAGAGAGGGAGAGAAGATAGAGAGAGAATCCCCATTCTAACCACACGGCTCCACCTCACAAACCGGGAGATCGATCACCTGAGACGAGATGAAGAGTTGGATGCTTAACCAACTGAGCCACTCAAGTGTCCCCTCTACTTTTCTGTAATTCTTGCTGCTTTTCCTTACTCTGTCAGCTGAGCTTTAAGGCTGGCTTCCTCCTCAACTGCAAGATGGCTGCCTGTATTAACAGAGCCTCATGTTTCTTGTTTCTAATTCAGAAGGAGGAGAGGGAGAGTGGAGTCCCGTAATCATTGAACTTGCGCCCATAAGACCATCTCTGAGCCAGTCCTCATGACTGGGATGCCATGTGCTAATTGGTTTTGGCATGGATTGTCTGCAGAAAGCAGAAGACACTTGGGTGAGGGCAATTCTACCCCAACCACAGACTGCTGTGCCACAGGGAGGAGGCAGAATGGGTTTGTGAGAGACAAACACAACATGCAACACACCATAATACTTTCACAGCTTTTGAAAACTTTGTAAAGAGATTTCCCTTTTCCTTCAGTTTACCTTCAGGATTTAGAACTGTGCCGTGCAATATAGTAGGTACTAATCACGTGTGGTTATTCATATTTAAATTTTAATTAATTACAATTAAGTATAATTAAAACTGGTTTTTCAATTGTGTTAGCCATATTTCAAATGCTTAACAGCCACACATGGCGAATGCTACCAAATAGGACAATGAAGATGACAGAAATTTCTATCATTACTAGAAAGTTCTAGTGGACAGCACTAGGTTGGAGCATAAAATGCTCTGACTTGAGGATGGATGTTTTCTATTAAGTATCCTCCTTGGATATACTTTGTCCATGACTACAATGCCTGTTTCCCATAAAAGCTTGCAGTGTAAGTAAGAAACACACAGGTTTTTCAGCTTTGATAATATTTCTTCCTTATGTACTTACTTTTTCCAAGGAAAGCTGCATGGGTGACTGAACAGAGATTAAGAAGTAGACCAAATTTTTAGTCTTTCAGCCCTTTTTGGTCTCCCCTTATCTACCTATTTCCTTACATGCCCTTCCTCTAGGCTGTGTCCATTCCATGATCTCCTCCTCAAGCAGTAGCTGATATTCCATGAGGCAGCTACCATTAACTTAGTTTTTAAGGTACATATTTCATTATATTGAAATTGATATTAATGTGTTCATGTGTGTGAGTAGTGGTTGGAGGGCTGGCACAAGCTTTGATGCAAAACTCAGTATTTAACAAAGCAATTATTCAGTGGTAATTGAGTTAGCTAAACTGATTGCCAATATAATTTTTTCTGATTAGAAATTAATTTCTTGAAGTGTTTTAGTGATTGCATCCTTCCAGAATACACAAGAAGGAGCTGAAGATGATGGGGAATAAGCAGAGGTCTCCAATGTTTCTATTTCTATAAGCATAAAGAAAAGCTTCTGGAATAGGGAGTGATGGGGGTGGGGAGTGATTTAAAGGTTTACCAGTGTTGGGGCACCTGGGTGGCTCAGGTGGTTGAGTGTCTGACTTCAGCTCAGGTCATGATCTCACAGCTCATGGGTTCGAGCCCCGCCCACGTCAGGCTCTGTGCTGACAGCTCAGAGCCTGGAGCCTGCTTTGGATTCTGTGCCTCCCTCTCTCTCTGCCCCAACCCACTCACATTCTGTCTCTGTCTCTCTCAAAAATAAATAAACATTAAAAAAAATTAAAGGTTTACCAGTGTTAAAAAAAAAACAGCTAAGAATTAATGAGAAAATAACATAAGTGACATTTACTGGGCACTTAATATATGCCAGGTACTGTTTTAACTGCTTTATCTGTAACACTCCATTTATTATTCTCATCAACTCTATGAGATAATTACTATTATTTTCCCATTTCTTCACTGATAAGGAAACTGAAGGTTTGTGAGGTTAAGCAACTTTCTCTAGGATCCAAGACTATGAAATAACCCTATCTATGTGAGCCAGTCTTGTGATTCCAGCCTAGGCAGGCCGCCTCTGTGGCTTAGTAACTATGCACTGACTTGAGGAAGCCAACTAAACTTCACAATACCAGCAGCTGATCTGCATCCCACTACAAGATGTGAAACTTTGCCTTACCTGTTTATCAAGAAGTAAACACAGACAAGGAGTTCTAAAGTTAGTTGGTTGGTTTTATGGAATCCCCCATAGCTGTAAAGATTCTAAATAGTCAAAGTTTGCTTGAGACCAATGAAGTCTAAGTCAAGCTAAGTAGCAACTGATAAAAGAGAAATTAGTGGTAAAATCTACTCAACGTTTGTTTAAGCATCTTTATTAATTTAAATCTAGTCCTACACTGATTTAAATTTGGTCTATGATAATGATTAGAGAATGTCAATTATTTTCAAAGAGTCTTATTTTCCTATATATGTTTTCCTATATATGATTCTACAAGAGAGTAGCCATAGGACTTTCCAAGGATCCAGGTGTTTCTAAATGCATTTCTAAATGTTTTAGTGATGGAAGGTCCTTCTGGGCGTTCTTATGGGTCATAGTTGGGGGATGGGTGTCTATATAACACATGACAAATCCACTCTACCATTTGGATTCTCTCCAAAGCCTTCGGATTCTCTCTTCCCTAACATGACAGAGAAGCTCTGGAATCTCTATCTCTTAAACTGTAGACCACCATGGAATCTGACTTTCTGTCCACCAACCAATAAGATCTCAGAGTTACCTACAGCTGCACTAGCTAATAGATTAAATCCAAAGAGTGAATTTGAAGCTGAGAGGCAGTAAATTAGTAAGCGACACAGTTATATGCCGTTCACTGAAAAGAAGAATACTCTTCATTGTTTAATTCAAGGAAATACCTGAAACCTAGCCCAGAGAAGTTAAAACCCAGAACCCTCCCAAATTTTCTAACAAAGCTACTAGCAAAATTCTACTTGTAAAAATTCAGGCAATGAAATAGAAAGCCAGATAAGTGTTCTTTTTCTTTGTTTGTTAAGAGATTGTCTGCATTTGAAAATATTTGTAACAGTCTCTTATTTCTTGTGTTGTGACACTGTGAGATCTGAAGGGGTTTTTGTATGACTATAAATTCATGCGTCTCACACAGAGAAGCAAGAGAGCCTGATCACAGACAATGAAACCTGTGATTACAGGCTAATTATCAGTGTGATCTGGTCACTTGCTGACTCCTGTCGCCCCTGGACACCTGTATCAATATACTGTATTGCCTCTCCACTTCATGTTTATAGTGGGTTACAAAGCATTTCACAAAATGGTGGGAAAATGAATTTTCTGTAACTTGCTGGTGAAGGCAATATTTGGGGAAAGGAGAAAACTTTTTCCCTGGGGCTATTCCCCTAATTCACTAAAGGATCAGATGAAGTTGAGAGCAGTATAATTTTGGTCAGATCCTGCCACAGGCTGGGGAGGGTGAGGAGTTATCTATTCATCTGACACTGAATAGATAACACCATTTTTCCAGATGTGTATTCTAGGCATTACCCTTAGGAAATACCCTGCTATCCGCGCTTGGTCTTTTAAAGATACTGTTCAGACACTTTATTTTTTATTGTTTTTACCTTTTGGTTGGTGGTGGTGGTAAAAACTCTTAAGTTCTATTCGCTCAGCAAATTTCAATTATACAATACAGTGTTATCAACTGTAGTTACCATGTTATACAGGAGATACTCAGCTCTTATTTAGCTTTTAATAGACATTTTGTACCCTTGTAACAACCTCTTTCTATTTCTCCCATCCTCCAGCCCCTGGCAACCACCATTCTACTCTGTTTCTAGGAGCTCACCTTTTTTTTTTTTTTTTAAAGATTTCACATATACGTGATATCATGCAGTATTTGTTTTTCTCTGTATGGCTTAATTTCACTTGATGTAGTGCCCCGAGGTTCATCCATCTTGTTGCAAATGGCAAGATTTCCTTCTTTTTTAAGGCTAAATAATATTCTGTTCTATAATATGCACCACATTTTTTTATCCATTCATCCATTAATCAACACATAGATTTTCATACTATTTATTATGAATAATGATGCAGTGCACACTGGAAAATAGATATCTCTTCAAGATAATGATTTTTGGTTTTTTGGATATACCCAGACACGGCATTGCTGGATCAGACAGTAATTGTATCCTTAATTTCTTGAGAAAACTCCATACTGTTCTCCACAATGGCTGTACCACTTTACATTCCTACCAACAGTGTGCCAGTTTTCCTTTTCTCCACATTCTTGCAGCATTTGTTATCTCTTGTACTTTTGATAATAGACATCCTAATGAATCTCAGGTGATAACTTCTTGCAGTTTTGATTCTCATTTCCCTGATGACTACTGATGTTGAACCCATTTTCTATTGGTCATTTATATGCCTTCTTTGGAAAATTTTCTATTCAGGTCCTTTGTCCATTTTCCATTGGGTTGTTTTGGGGTTTTTTGTTTTTTGTTTTATTGTTTGTTTGTTTTTTTGGTGTTGAGTTATAGAAGTTCCTTATATATTTTAGATATTTATCCCTTATCAAATGCATGATTTGCAAATATTTTCTCTCATTCCATAGGTTGCCTTTTCATTTTGTTGATGGTTTCCTTTGCTGTACAGAAGCTTTTAGTTTGATATAGTCCCACCTGTCTACTTTTGCTTTTGTTGCCTATACTTTTGGTGTCAAATCAAGAAAAAATCATTGCCAAGACTGGTGTCAAAGAGGCTAGTTTCTACTTTTCTTCTAGGACTTTCATGGTTTCAAGTCTATGTTCAAATCTTTAATCTGAGTTAATTTTTGTTTGTGGTCTAAAAAAGCATACAGTTTCATTGTTTTACATGTGGATATCCAGTTTGGGCAGCATTATGTATTGAAGAAACTATCTTTTCTCCATTGTATATTTTTGGAGCCTTGTCAAAAATTAATTGACCATGTAGGCATTGGTTTACCTCTGGGTTCTCTATTCCATTCCATTGATCTAAGTGTCTGTTTTTATGCCAATTCCATACTATTTTGCTTCCTACAGTTTGGTAATATAGACTGAAAGAAGGAAGTGTGCTGCCTAAAGCTTTGTTCTTCTTTCTCCACATTGTCTTGTTTATTTGGGGTCTTTTATGATTCTATATGAATTTTAGGATTCATTTTCCTATCTGTGAAAAATAACATTGGAATTTTGATAGGGATTGCATTGAATTTGTGATTTTAGGTAGTATGGACATTAAATCATATTAATTTTCCAATCCATGAACATGAATATCTTTTCATTTATTTGTGTCTTCAATTTCTTTCATCAATGGTTTGTATTTTCAGTGTACAAATCTTTGATCTTCTTAAATTTATTCCTAAGTATTTTATTCTTTTTGATGCTATTGTAAATAGAATTTTCTTAATTTCTTTTTCTAAATAGTTTGTTAGTGTATAGAAACAGGACTTTGATTTTTAAATATTGATTTTGTATCCTGAGTTTATTTATTACTTCTAAAAGTATTTAGTGGACTCTTTAGGGTTTTCTATATATAATATCATGTCATCAATAAACAGACCTCTCTGGGGGCGCCTGGGTGGCTCAGTCAGTTGAGCGTCCGACTTCGGCTCAGGTCATGATGTCACAGTTTGTGAGTTCGAGCCCTGCATCAGGCTCTGTGCTGACCGCTTGCTCAGAGCCTGGAGCCTGCTTCAGATTCTGTGTCTCCTTCTCTCTCTGCCCCTCCCCCGCTCACGCTTTGTCTCACTCTGTTTCTCAAAAATAAATCAATGTAAAAAAATTTAAAAATAAATAAAAAATAAAAAAAAAATAAACAGACCTCTCTGATTTGGGTACCTTTTATTTCTTTTTCTTTCCTAATTTCTCAGACTAATATTTCCATTATTATACTGAATAAAAGTGGTGACAGTGTGCATCCTTGTCTTGTTCCTGATCATAAAGGAAAAGCTTTTAGCTTTTCATCATTGAGTATGATGTTAGCTGTGGGCTTGTCACATGTGGCCTTTATTATTTTAAGGTACATTCCTTCCATAACCATTGTGTTCAAAGTTTTTTTTTTTTTTTATCATGAAACAATGTTAAAATTTATCAAATGCTTTTTCTGCATCTATTGAGATGACCATATGACTTTTTTATCCTTTATTTTGTTCATGTGGTATGTTACATTTACTGATTTGCATATATTAAACCATCCTTGCATGCCAGGAACAAATCCCATTTGATCATGGTGTATTTTCCTTTGAATGTATCGTTGAATTTTGTTTGCTAATATTTTGTCCAGCAATTTTGTATCTATGTTCATCAGGGACATTGGCCTGTAGTTTTCTTGTAGTGTCCTTGCCTGGTTAGGTATCAGAGTAATGCTGAACTTGTAAAATGAGTTTGGAAGTATTCCCTCCTCTTCTCTTTTTTTTGGAAGAGTTTGAGAAGGATTTGTATTAATTCTTATCTAAATGTTTAGTTGCATTCACCAGTGAAGACATTTGGTTCTGGAATTCTCTTTGTTGGGAAGTTTTAGATAATTGATTAAATCTCCTTGATGACGGCTATGTTCAGATTTTCTATTTCTTCATGATTTAGTCTTTGTAGCTTGTGTGTTTCTAGAAATTTATCCAATTCATGAAGGTTATCTACTTTGTTAACATAATTTTCTTAGTAGTTTCACATGAATCTTAGTATTTCTATAGTATCAGTTGCAATGTTGCATCTTTCATTTGATATTTTTTGTCTTCTCTCATTTTTTTGCTTAGTCTAGCTAAAGGATTGCCAATTTCATTTATCTTTTTTTTTTAAAAAAGCTCTTTCTTTCATTAATTTTTCCCATTGTCTTTCTAGTCTCTATTTCATTTATTTCATTTAATTTATTTTCTTCTGCTAATTTTGGGTTTAGTTTCTTCTTTTTCCAATTCCTTGAGGTATAAAGTTAGGTTGTTTATTTCAGTTTTGTCTTTTTTCTTAATGTATACATACATCACTATAAACTTCCCTCTTAGAACTGCTTTTGCTGCATCCCCAGAAGTTTTGGAATATTGTATATCCATTTTTATTTGTCCAAGATATTTTTTATTTCTCTTTTGATTTCTTACTTGGTCACTGATTGCTCAGGACTGTGTTGTTTAGTTTCCATGTTTGTGAATTTTCCATTTTCCTTTTGTAATTGCTTTTTAGTTTTATACCATTGTGGTCAGAAAAGATGCTTGATATTATTTCACTCTTCTTAAATTTCTAAGACTTGTTTCGTGGCCCAACATGTGATCTATCCCAGAGAGTGTTCCATGTGCACTTACAAAGAATGTGTATTCGGCTGCTGTTGGATGGACTATTTTATACATTGTCTGTTAGGTCCATCTGGTACCCTCAGGCAGCAGTTTGTGAGGTATGCAGTCAAATCCCTTCCAGGGAAAGACTGGGAGCCTGGTGTTTTTGCCTGTTCTCTCTGTGTTAAACCCTGAGGGGACAGCTGTGGCAAGTGTTTATGTGCCTTTTAACAAGTGCTTCTTTGTTTGCTATAGTCCTGTGGTATTTGTGAATGCAAGCCCCCTTCACTTTTAGAGCTAGATGATTTGGACACATGTCCCTGGGATGGTAGTCCACATTGGGGCACAAAAGAAATTGTGGTCTAAACCCTTTACTCCTGAGGTAGAAAGCTGGGAGTTGGGGATTCCCTCCTGATCACATGGCATTGTGCCAGAGGTAAGTTTATGGTGAGAGTGTGTCTACATCTTTCTTACCTGTTTTAAGGTGGATATTTCTTGTCATCTGGTGTGTAGGAGTCATTCAACTCATTTCTGGATTTCTCTCACAGGAAATTGCTTCGTGTGGCTGTACTCAGTGCATCCATGAGAAGAGGAAATTCAGGAGCCTCCTCTGTCACCATCTGGTCTGGATCTCCCAGGTTATCTCAATCAAGTACTTTAAAGGACTAGAAATCTAGGAAGGAATGTGTGAGAAATTATTTCATCACAGATGCAAAAATTAATATTGGCATATTAGTTGTAGGGGCTAAGATGTATTTTGTGTCCTTCAATCCTGATGACTCTCCAGAAACGTAGGTGTTATCATTCCCATTTTCGAGATAAGAAAACCAAGTCCAGGAAAAATAAATGTCTTGTCCATGTTAGTCTTAGAACCCAGCTGAAAAGTTGGTTTACCTCCTTTGAGGTTCCTATTTTTTCTGCTTTGTCACCTCTTAATAACAATTAAATATTATTAAAATACTTATTTAGCACTGAAAAAAAATGTCTTCACAGCCTACACAGGGAAATTACATCAATTATCCAGGCAACTGGAACAAATAAGACCTACAGTAGGAGAGGAGTTTATAATTATTTAGATAATAAACTGATTGTCTATTTTATCCAATGTATTACAACAACGCTCCATTTCTTCCTTTCTTTTTCAATAAGTCTAAGTACATAACATACGAAATATAATTTCTCTCACATTATTTATGGCCTCCTTCCTTCCACATAGCTTTCTAATTGTAATAGGGTCAGCTTCAATTTGCCATATGGAAACTTAATTGAAAATGAGTGGATAATCCAGTCCACTAAAATGCCAATCCTGTAAGTAGAGAAAAATAGGTCAAGTTAATAATTTAGCCTCATATAAGATTTACTGCCTTTCTTATTTTCTACTCATTTATACTATTCTTTCATGAGTACTGGCGCCAGTCTTGAGAATTGCAAAGATCATGCCTTAAAGTGTTCTGTAAAATAAACCACTGAAGAATCTGAGGCTATGTGCTTTTCTTCTACAAAAATGTTAATTAAATTTGAGAGTGTTATTAAAAATGATATTAGTTGAAATAGTGCATTGTCAAACATAATTCCAACATATAATATAAAGTATTAATGAAAATAGATGTTTTCGTGAGTTTCCCCCTTTTCTAGTAGCATAAAGAATCAAGTCCTATTGGGGCGCCTGGGTGGCGCAGTGGTTAAGCGTCCGACTTCAGCCAGGTCACGATCTCGCGGTCCGTGAGTTCGAGCCCCGCGTCGGGCTCTGGGCGATGGCTCAGAGCCTGGAGCCTGTTTCCAATTCTGTGTCTCCCTCTCTCTTTGCCCCTCCCCCGTTCATGCTCTCTCTCTGTCCCAAAAATAAATAAACGTTGAAAAAAAGAATTAAAAAAAAAAAAAAAAAAAAAGAATCAAGTCCTATGATTTACTACTTTAAAAAAAGTTATTTCCCAACAATAGACACCTTAAAAGCAGAATTTGGAGTCCTAGTACCTTCAATGACCCCCTGCAACCCTTGTTCTCATCCCCTTGCACAGCTCCTGATGAATTTATACACACACCCTTCCACATAATCTTCAGGCTTCAAGAAACAGTTTTAAGATCATTGACTAGTCCAATCCTTTCCTTTGGATGGGGAAATGTGCCCAAGTATGTCAAAGCCTGAAATCACAGTTTTCACAGGCAGAAGCGGCAAAGGACACAGGTCTTATGCCTAAACTGCCATTCTTTGGATTGGACTGCAGGGATTCCTTCAACCACTTTCTCTTTAAATGCAGGAAAGGCTAATGTTCAGAGGGGTGGGATGGGGGGGGGGGGGCGCTGATTTACTTCAGCATTTTCAGAAGTCACTCACTTTGAGAAAGAGTTGCAGAATTACTTTCCCTGAAGAATAAAACAAGTTGACTAGATACCCATCTGTTCAGGACCAGAAAGGAGCGATGTAGTCTTCAGAACTTGCTTCCTCTCCTATATTACTACCCTATCTACTACTTACATAGATATAATTTGGTTCAAGCTTCAAAATACTTGTTTCATTATTTTGATTAGGAAATGAATCAACCAAATTTATAACTGATTTTAAAAATTCAGCTTTATTAAATTTGCTTATAATAAACTGCATCCATTTAAAGAGTAAAATTTGATGAGTTTTGACAGTTACATACACCAGTGAATGACCACCATTATCATGATACAAAACATTTTCATCACCTCAAAAAAACTCCTCAGGCTTTTTTGAAATTTATCCTTCCCTTCGCTCACAGCTCCAGGCAATGTTTGGTCTGCTCTTTGTCCCTGTAGTTCATTTGCATTTTCTAGATTTTTATATACTCTGAAGTCTTGTGTCTAACTTTTTCCATCCATGTTGACAGTTCTTTCTTTTTTCTGGTGAGTGGTATTCCATTGTATGGATATACCACTTTTGGTTTGTCCATCAGCTACTGATGGGCATTTGGTTTGTTTACAGTTTGGGGTCATTATTAATAAAGCTTCCCTGAATATTCACCAACAAATATTTATGTGGACAAATGTTTCATTACTCTTCTGTAAATATCTAAGAGTTAAATGGCTAAGTTGTATGGTAGATGTATGCTTACTATTTAAAAAAAAAAACTGTCAAAATGTTTCCAATGGAAAAGTGGTTTTCCATTATATACTCTATCAATGATATATGAGCATTCCAGCTGTTCCACATCTTTGTTAACACTTGGTATTTTCAGTCTTATTAATTTTAAAAGTTTAATGGTTATATGTTAGTACCTTGTGGTCTTAAAGATCATTTCCTCAATGATTATAGATGTTGAACATTTTTTCCCATGTTTGTTGGTCATTGTACATCTTTTTTGAAGAATCTGTTCAAATGTATTGAGTTGGTTGTCTTCTTATTATTGAGTTTTAAGATTTTTTTTTATAAATTCAGAATACAAGTTCTTTTCTTAGGCGTATGATTTGTGAATATTTTCTCCCATTCAGAGTTCTCACCTTTTACACCATAAAACTTTAATGGTCCCTACAACCCATTTTTGAGTCATATTATGTAGATGGCAAACAAACAAACAAAAAAGGTTACAATGTATTATTCCATAATTTAATTTTAAAATATGCATTATACACTGATGAGTAGTGATTATCTTCTCCTCAGCCCAAGCTGTAAACGATGTACTTCATAGTCTGATTCTTCTTCTCCAAAAAAATAGTACATTACAGTTAATGCACGGGGCTTTTCTTGACACTAATATCCTTGGTATTTTAATGGCTAGTTTAACACACACATGCCCACACACATAAACACAAGCACACACACACAATGTACTTCAATGACCCCAAACCATAATTGCTTGTTGTTTGTCTTATGTAAATGGATCTCTTTTCAAATGTGGAAATATCTGCTTAACAATAGTCTTATAATTAGATCACAAAACAGGCATGAACATTTGCTAGAAAAACGAAGTGGACTCAGCTCATTTCCAGCCTGAGATTCTGAGCATCAAGGTTGAACTCAGAAGAGCTTTTATAACCCATTGATACAGCCCTGAAAATGGAGTTTCCCACTGGTAATGCCAAGAGACCCTTGAGTACAGAATCGGGCGCTGTGGTGATAAACATCTGACATTTTCATTTGCAAGTATTCATGTTTCCTTTTAGATAATGTTCCCTCTATTTACTTCTTCAGCAGCAATGCATCAAATATCCTACAGTGTAATCCTTCTCTCAGCACTTATCAATGAACTATGAAATAGTATTAAATAGAATTAATTAGAAGTTTTAATGAATCATGTCTGTCCTCATTTATTATACAATGTAATTTTCAAGGAGTGATTAATTACGAGTTACAGATGAGTGAATGGTTAATGTAGTTTGCTAACCTTACTAAGGAGTGACTGTATACAGCAAGCTGCTTCTCCTCTGTTTATTAGCATGTGGCTTTGTACCACCAGCAGATCAGGTGAATGAAAGGGTTTTAGTGACGGTGCAATTAATATGCACTGTCAGCTAATAATTTACTCCCTCATTTTCTTTCCTGTATATCATAAGAACATTGTGGAGATTCAGAGGTAGAATTTAGCCATCCTTATTTTGCAGTGTTTCTACAGGGCTATTAGTTTGCCCCTATCGCATCCACCTAAGCTGCATGATTATTTTAAGTAGATCCTATTTAATACAAGGCAGCTTGTTTGAGATGATTCTCCCTGCATATTTCCTTGAAGAATATACCAATTTACCACATCATTACTATCATTATCTAAAAAGTGGTAGTTGGCTGCCCTTCATTTTCAATTTTCTTACATGTACCTTTCAGAAGCTGAAAAATGCCCAAGCTGACAAAAATGTAGTAGTTAAATACAGAATAATTTGTGGACAGAGAGTAATTGAGAATGGCATATACGAATGCCAAAAGGTGTTTTGTTTTGTTTTGTTTTGTTTTTGTTTTTGTTTTTGTTTTTGTTTTTGTTTGCCTTCCCAACAGACATACTCACAAAAGACCACGCGACTTTGGGGATAAGTCACCATCTTACAACACTCTTCTCTGCTTCTTCTTCAAAGAACTCATTTGCTGTGGTTATATGGAGGTGGAAACCCTCATGGCATACCCCCACACTACCTGTATTTGCTGGCTGAAGGGCAGATAGCAAGCAGTTCATTTTGCTGTGCAAAGCAGACACTAGTGTTTTCTGCTCTGAATCCAGGGGAGCTTCATAGCTCTTTGAAGGCCCAGCTAACCTCAGCAGGAAAAATAACAACACTTATTTATATTTGTGTGATATTTAATGATTTTCATTATTTTTTCATAAGTATTATCTTATTAAATCTAGGTAAAATTCCATGAATAAAGAAACTATTACAAGATATTAGCTGATTTGCCCAAGGCCCCATAAGCAATGAGTGGATAAGCCAAACACTCATTCATTCAACAAATATTTATTAAGCACCTAATATCAGACACCTACTACTTTTCATTGACTGGATAACTCTACATCCTTTCCATCACAGACCTTAGATACCAGTAGGCGAGACAAGAAATAAAGGAATAAAGATAGTGATAAGCCCTGTAAAGAAAATTTAAAAAGCAAAGAGGTTAGAGAGAAATGGGGCACAAGGAAGGTTATTTTAGACAAGGTGGTCAGAGAAAGCCTCCTTGACAAGATGCCGTTTCAGAGCAAAACTGACTGATGAAAAGGAGTCTGTTAATTGAAGAAAACATTCCAGGCAGAGAGAACAGCAAATCCAAAGGTCATGAGCCCTTTGGTGTGTTTGAAGAAGCACAAGAGACCAATGTGGCTGGAGAGAAATACAGCCAGGAAAAGATGAAGCTGAAGAGATACACTGGGGAGATCTAGTTAGTTCCATTGGAGGTGCAACAAAAATTTTGGATTTAAACTCAAGAGATAATGTATGTTGAACAGCCTTTTCCAATCCAATTATGCCTAGAATTTCTAGGACATGAGAAATGGAAGATAATGTGCTAGAACATCAGGTAGCATTTTCCATTTCTAATTTTAAGGAAAAGAAGAAGAAAAAAGAGCCTAGGATTTGAAGTTATTAATATAAAAGTATACTGGTAATGTCCTATCTTTATTAGGGGGCTCAACTTCCAGATGAGCAATGCTTTTTGAAGTCAAGAACTACTTTTTATTCTGTACTGCACACAAATCAATGTCTCGTGTTTCCAATCAGTGCTCTCTGAAATGAACTGAATGACCTGATATTTATTGCTCTGTCCAGCCCAAGTCTGAGGAATCCTGATAGGAGATGCCATGGTATTTGAAATCACTGTAACAGAACAGAAGGATCCAGAAAGCAGCCCTCACTTAGCACTTGGCTTCACAATGTGTGTGCTATCGATCCAGACATCCAGTTTGTCTGTAGTGGGGTATTGCTAATCCCTCAAGCAAGTGTGTAATAATGCACTTATTTTGCAAAGCATTTTCTTTTCTTAAACCTACATTTTCTCACCTACTTCCCCAAGTAAAACTATGAGGATTATAAACATTAATTCTCTAATGAATGCTATGGAAAATCTGTTTCTACTTCCACTCTACAAGACTCTTGGGAGGTGGTGAGTTCAGATGAAGGAGCAATACCACTTTATGTTACAGCAACAGGATTTTACTCAGGAATCTCAATACTATAAGCTCTAAAAGCCTATTTTTTTTTATTAAGGAAATTTTTAGATGGCCCACTGTAAAGTGCATGCCTTTGTAATCACAAAAGCAAGTGTAAAAGAGGAAAAAACTTTTCTCTGCCACTCTTCTTGGGTTCAGTGGCTAGGAACTGTGAGTTTATTCCCTGATGTAGTGATGGTTTCATGTGTGTATGTATATGTCCACTTTATTCTAACAGTAGTAGATTGGAAGGTAAACTGAAATGTAATAAGCAAATATATGAACACAGGTGTATGAAACAAAGTTGTGGCATTTGCAAAGTTCTATTGCATAGTAGTTGACAAGACTAAAAGGGGAGAAAGAATTTTTAAAATTACAAAACACTGTAAAAATGCTGAAATGTATGCTACATTATATAAAACAATATTAAGTTTCTCAGAAGGGACACTAAGTTAAAATGAAAGTTTGAGGTGAAAATTCACTGGTCAATTCTTAATTTAATTTTTAATAGACTTTATTTTTTTAGAACAGTCTTAGGTTCACAGCAAAAGTGAACAGCAAATAGAGAGTTCCCATATACCTACTGCCCTTACCCTTCCCTCATACCCATACAATCTCTCCAACTGTCAACCCTCCACACCAGAGTGGGACATTTGTTACCACTCTGGTGAACCTACCAGTTGAACCTACATTGACACTGACCTAATTATTACCCAAAGTTTATCATTTATATCATGGTTCACTCTTGGTTTTGTGTATTCTGTTGGTTTTGACAAATGTAAATGACATGTATCCACCATTATGTAGTTTCATACAGAGTTGTTTCACTGCCCTAAATATCCACTGTGCTCTGCCTACCCATTCATCCTTCCCTTCAATACCTTGCAACCACTGATCTTTGTACTTTATCCATATGAATCTACTTTTTCAACTCTAAATTCTATGAAGTTTAAAAATATATCAAATATTTCAATGAAAATTTAGCATTCAGTTTGAGATATATTTTAAGTGTAAAATACATATTAGATTTTGAACACTTAGCATGAAAACAATGTAAAATGTCTCAATCATTTTTCATACTGATGACATTTTGGCTATATGGAAAGAAATAAAACATGTTCTTGGAGAGCCTGGGTGGCTCAATGAGTTGGGCATCCGGCTTCAGCTCAGGTTATGATCTCATGGTTTGTGAGTTTGAGCCCTGCGTTTGGCTCTGTGCTGATAGCTCAGAGCCTGGAGCCTGCTTCAGATTCTGTATCTCCCTCTCTGCCCCTCTCCCACTCACGCTCTGTCTCTCTCCCTCTCAAAAATGAATAGACATTTAAAAAAATTTTTTTAAAGTTCTTGAAATTAATTTTATCTATTTTTACATTTTTAGTGTGACTACAAAAGTTTTAAATTATATATGTGGCTTACATTATATTACTGGATAGTGTTGCTTTAGACTTATGATAGCTGAACTCCAGAAATATCATTAACTGGGTGACCAAGCATTTCTCAGGCATAATGAGTAAACTGCCTTCCACTCTATTTCATTAAATTAATATTAGATAAAAATTTAAGAAATTTGCCTGCGTAAGTATGATTAACTATTGACTAAGACTAAATAACCGTCAGCTGATATGTAGATTTAGTGAAGCAATATAGGGAAATTAAACATTTTAACCATAAACATATCACACAGGTCCCTGTTTTTACATGATATCCATGGGCCTTATAACCACATGTCCCCATTTTTCCCATAAACATCATGCCACACAGTTCCATCAACTTTTTGGTATATATCTTGCTGGTCCATGTGGACCCTTGATCTAATAACAAATGCCAGAATTTCCCCAAGAAAATAGAAGTAGGCAGATAGAACTGCTTATTTTTATCCTGGGCTGACAGACTTTTCTATTCTTTCCACCTTGTCATACATTAAATATGAAATCAGAAGGAAGGAGGGAGAAGAAGGCACTGCAGAGAGTTTTTGGAGAGAGAACAAGTGGAAGGTTACACACCTGCACTCTCTCCTTTTTCTCAGCTCTTAGATTCACTGATGCTTAAAAGGGGAAATAACACTTAAAAGTGCTATATTGGTACTCACGCTCAATCCAGTCTCCTCTCTCATCTGTGTTTCCACAATGCTGGGGGGTGCAGGGTGAGGCAAGGACCCAGTCTTTAAAAGTGTTCTCTTCATGCTCACTCAGCACTCTCCCAGTTCTTGGATCCCACACATGATACGAAAAAGGACATGAAAAAGCATTGACTGAATTCCAAATGGCACATTATTGTTTCTGCTCCAGCACACGTTCTTGGAGCAGCTTTATTTTGGCTTCCAAGTTAGATGATTTTCATTAGGTATTTGGATTAATCTACAATAAAATAGCAAATCCATTTGTGAGGTGGTTTGGCTGCCCGCGAAGTGGGGACCTAGGACACATACCACACAGTATTTATAAGAGTATTTGACAAGTATTATTTAATTTTTATCACTTCCTTCCCTATCCAAGTGGAAGGATGGTGTGGTTTTCTCTAACTTGCATGTTCTGTTTTAAAGAAATTAGTGGCACCTGTGTGGCTCAGTCAAGCTGAGCATCCAACTCTTGATTTCAGCTCAGGACATGATCCCAGGGTAATGGGATCACCCCCTGCATCCAGCTCTGAGCTGAGCACGGAGCCTGCTTGAGATTCTCTCTCTCTCCCTCTGCCCCTATTCCACTCCTACTCTCTGTCTAGGAAGGAAGGAAGGAAGGAAGGAAGGAAGGAAGGAAGGAAGGAAGGAAGGAAGGAAGGGAGGGAGGAAGGATTGAAGAATTATGAACACTTGAAGAATGAAGTAAATAGACCTCTGATTTTAAAGTTTCATCAAGTTGAGAAGTCACTTCCTGTTCACCCAATGCATCATATGAATTTTTACTTCAAAATGTTTCCTTCTGTTTGGAATCCTCTTCCTACACTGGCCTACAACTCCTCTTCATCCTTCACATCTCAGTTTAAATGTCATTTCATAGGGAGGTTGAGTATCATATAGTATAAAGTAAAAAATTAAATAATTATTGTGATTCTTCTCATTTCTTAAAACCAGTGAAAGCAATATGATGCTGAGAGAAAGCAATAAAGGCTTAATCATCTATAAATACCCTAACTTGAAGGTACCCCTTCATTACATTTGCAGTTTACCCTACACTTCTACATAACACTAGCACTATTCAATACTTGTCTCAATGACTAGACTACAAATAAAAGTAAAGAAGCTGTCAGCTCAGAATAAAAATAAGCTCCATGAGGGAAAATATGGGTCTGGATTTTATTCCCAACATCTAGCCTAGTTCCTGGCATACAGTAGGCACTGAATAAAGATTTATTGAGTGAATGAATAAATAAATGCAAGAATAAAGAGGTTATATTTCATGTTCCTCAGTAGTGCTTTACTAGAAAGGGTATTTTGGGAAACAGACCACAAGCCCATACATATGGAATGATAGAAATCAATGAATAGAGTATCTCACTCACTTTTCAATATAAAGTGCTCCAATATCTACTGTACTTGTTCTTTAACCACTGAAATGCGGTTATTATAATTGAGGTAGATCATCATCTATTTAGCAGGATGTAATTTTTAAAAGTCCTAAGTTAAGGGGCACTTGGGTAGCTCAGTTGGTTAAACATCCAACTTAGACTCAGGTCATGATCTCACAATTCATTGAGTTTGAGCCCCTTGTCAGGCTCTGTGCTGACAGCTCAGAGCCTGGAGCCTGCTTTGGATTCTGTGTCTCCCTCTCTCCCTGACCTTCCCCTATTGACACTATCTCTTTCTCTCAAAAATAAATAAATATTAACAAAAATTTTGAAGTCTAAAATTAATAAATTGTATGTGTATATTTAGGATGTACCTATTAACAGTTTTTTAAAAAGCAAATGATTAAAAGCAGTTGACTCCGGGAAGTGGGTCATGTTGGTGCTTTAAGTGACTATTCTTATGTAAGTCCTTCTGTTCCTTCTGTATTTTGTTAACATATTTGTCTTTTTTGATGAAAAAATAAAAATCTCTCCTTACCCATTTGCTTCAGAGTCGGTCACTAATTTTTACTTAGTATCCTCTGTTTTGTAATGCTAAATATATTTTCTCAATTAAATTGTAAGGTCTGTGATGTCACACACATACATCTTTATACTTATGATATATAGTACAATGTGCTCTATATAGCACATATTAATAATTGTTGACTGATAAATGAAGATAGGAGGTTATCATTTCTAACTCAAATAAGTTACATTTCTAGTTTAATTTTTATTTATTTTTCACATTCTCTAAACAAGTCCAACAATGAATATTGTCATAACTATTTTTTAATTATTTTAACAACATATGATAAAGATACAGGAGTTAATATATATCATCCACGTAGTAACAACCTAAACATCTTGGTATCTCAGGCCAGCAATATGATGACATTTCCAGGTGAACATTTAATGCTAATAATAATAATAATGTTATAGAACTTTTGAAGATATTTCAATGATTATCCATGAAATGGTTTACTATAAATTACTATAATGTCCAAACTAATAATAAAATAAATAATAACTTTAATAAATTTTAATAATTTCAATAAATAAAATAATGATTGAGATTCTTGTCATTTTTGGAAGCAATAAGTGTCTGTGGAAAACAGTGATAAAGTTTTAATCATCTATAAATCCAGAGAAATGTCTGTGCGATCAGGCTATCTGTTGCCTATTAGAATCATAGTATCATGTAACCATACAATCCCAGGGTTGAAGAGACCATAAATGGTTCTTTTTCCAATTTTCCATTCAGTGTTTTTAACTTTGTGCTAAAACATACAATGTCTTAAAACATACCAATGTATACTGTGTTGTTAAACATTCTCTCCTAAGGAGAGTTATGGCCACTCCAAAATGTTCTTTAGAAAATGTTTTTTAGAAAAATTTCCCTTACACTGAGGTAAAAAAAAAAAAAGTTTCTATGTACAACTTCAGTGGGTTGGTATCACCCCTTAAGGTCATCCAGAATGAATCCAATACCCATTTTGTGTGAGAGACTTTCAGACATTTGAAGCGTAGTTTTTGTCTTCTCTTTCCTCAACTAGATATGATATGAATCTCCCCCCAGTACTGGAGCCTGCCCTTATAAACCATGTCCACAGTGTATTCCCATTATTACTATGTCATTTCTGTCTTCAGGAATCTCTGTTACTTTGGGTTAAATTTTAGAGAGAAACATGGAAAGATCTACAAAATCTAACATAAAGATCCTGCTAACAGAAGAAAGCCTAGGAGAAAGAAATCTGAACATTTGCTCTTAGAAGGAAGTCCCAGTGTGACGTAATGACTTTCAAGGTCAAGAGTTTGGAATACACTCAAGAAAGTATTTCCCATTCTTCCATCTACACTGATTTTTAAGGAAGAGGGAGTTAATTTTTTTTTAATTTTTTTTAACGTTTTTATTTATTTTTGAGACAGAGAGAGACAGAGCATGAACGGGGGAGGGTCAGAGAGAGAGGGAGACACAGAATCTGAAACAGGCTCCAGGTTCTGAGCTGTCAGCACAGAGCCCGACGCGGGGCTTGAACTCACGAACCGCGAGATCATGACCTGAGCCGAAGTCAGATGCTTAACCAACTGAGCCACCCAGGCGCCCCGGGAGTTAATTTTTAAATCCTCCCTCACTGCAGCTCTGAACCATCCTCCAGAGCAACAGATAAACGACCTACAGCAGCAGGAGGCAGAACAGACAGGCTCTGTTTACACCTTTTTTTTTTTTTTTTTTTAATCTTTGCCGCTGTGATAGCTTCGTGTTTGTTTCCCTTTTTACATGACTCAGTTGTGAGGTACCATGTATTATTGCTCATTTTTATTCTGCACAGATACAATTGTTGACCTTCAATGTCTGTTTCTCAGACTTTGAATGGCAGTGACCCTGACATCAGTAATATCACCTATGTCCCCTGACACCTTTGCAAATGTACTGGGCCAGAGATCTTATTAATATATTTTCCCTCCATTATTTCATTAACAGCTGTCTTTCATTAAACTACTCTTACTACTTCAAGTCAAAGGGATTTCTCATTGAAACAAAACAATGTTTTGAGTGCTCATAGAAAACTGAGTTTAAGATTTCCATGCAATTACATATTTTACTCAGCTCATGTCATTATCCTTACCCTGAAGGTAGTCAGAGTGAAAACTGTCAAAATCTTTGCTTTTCCAACTAACTTTTGGCTTTCCAAAATCATGGTCTTCCATTGAGAGCATTTTGAAGTAAGGGATTCAAATTTTGAGTCTTTTAAGCTTTAGAGAATACAGAGTATTGTATGGGAAAATCAGTTATTCCTTGGAGTTCCATTTATTTTGTTGGAAGCAACACACATACTCTCTCAGAACTGAAAGCATACAGTAATAGTTCATTAAAATGGATGAGAAAGAATATGTGAGCACTCATAGAAACCTTAGACCAAACCAAAAGTGGGAGTCAGATTGAAAAGTAGCATTGATGTCTTTCTTGCTGTCACTAAATTAAACTCTAAAATTGTATTATTCCCAGTCATCATCTGTGTTCATGTCCACTTTATTACAACCACATTCTAGGTAATTGTCAGATTCCAATTTGGTTTAATTTTTAAGCTGGAGGCGGATCATATCCAATTTCAACCTAACAGAAGGTACTTGGGCAGGACTATCTTTTCCTGTTGATAAGGAGAAAAGTAGGCAGAGTTTAGAAACACTTCTACACTATTGCCCTACTCAGTAATGTGACAGCGAGCAGTGCTGACCATCAAGAAGGTCGTCACAAATCTTAGGGCTGCTTCTCAAAATGTGGCCCAAAGAGTCTGTACCCATTTCACTGGGGGAGTTTGTTAAAAAATGCAAATAAGTCCACTTGGATATTTTTGAGAAAGAATCCACTAAAAAAAAAAAAAAAAAAAACCCAAACCTTCAAACAAGTGACACAATTTCACCATGAAATCCAGTGTTACAACTCCCTTTATAGAGTTGGTCATCTACTAAATCTTCCCTTCTCTATATTTTATACCCAATATTGCAGGAAATGATTTATCTCCACACCTCCCACATACACAGGTCTCAAAGTCCCCACACAGGTTGCTATGCAGATGACAATGCAGATGTCAGTGGCTTTCCTTAAAAGATTTCAAAACGCAATCTATCAAAAGGCACATGCCCTGGGTTTCATTTCATGCTAATAAAATCATACATTGTAATTCCTGACCCAGATTAGCATCACAAAGTCTATGATATATTTTTTCCTACTCTCATCTTCTGCAAGTTCAAGTGTTTTCTACTTGCTTTGCAATCTGCAATCTACTCCCTTTCCATTGCATCTTACTGTTGTTTGCTTCTTTCTGGTTTTTTTTTTTTTTTTTTGAAAATAAAAAGAACAATTGTTGATTGAAGTAATAAAGCTCCCATAAAATAGGACTTACTGACTGATTTTCACCATCAGCACTATAATACTAGCTTGTGATTCAACACTACTGTTGAAGAGTCACTTCTGTCAGTTTCTAAGTTAGCATAATTCAGCGTTTGAGTTCCCAGGAATTCATAAAATACCAAGAAGAACTTAACATCTATAGATCTGTACAGTGTCTGAAATTGTGCTTTTGCAAACCAATCAGAAAGAGCTAAACCCACCACTTCGCCAAGCCCCAATTATCCTAACCTGCAACTCCAAGTCAGGATTTGCTCAAAAATATCTGCCCACAAGCTTGACACCAACTTATAGAGGCATTCTTTGGAACTAAGACATTACCACAATGTATTCAGATCCCCACTACACTGCAAATAGAGAAGATGGCAGGTCACCCACACATTAGCATGTTTTCAGATTAGCTGTTGTCACCTTGAGATACAGAATAAGTGAGGCACAGGACTGGTTGATTTTAATAGGGTGTCAAGGCACAGATCATCGACTTATAAACTCCTTCAAGAAATAAACACATCTCTTATGTGGATCCTGAGAAACTTAACAGAAGACCATGGAGGAGGGGAAGGAAAAAAAAAAGTTAGAGAGGGAGAGAGCCAAACCATAAGAGACTCTTAAAAACAGAACAATTTGAGGGTTGATGGGGGGTGGGACAGAGGGGTGGGTGGGTGATGGGTATTGAGGAGGGCACCTGTTGGGAAGAACACTGGGTGTTGTATGGAAACCAATTTGACGATAAATTTCATATTAAAAAAAAAAAAGAAATGAACACGTCTTTGAAATTCCCAACATATCTAGAATATCATTGGTCTTTATACTTGCTCAACAATACTTCTGCAGAGAGCACCAAGAAACAAACTGAAATCATTCCATGTGCCTGTAGAAGGCTTCTACCAACAGAACTCAGTTACCTTTGACCTCAACTTACTGCCTGCTTACATGTTGGCTTGTTTCCTTGACATTATGTCCTCCATGTTCTACATGAGTGAGTTTAGATTTCCTAAAGTTTTGTTTCTGACCATCTTATCCTGGAGATAAAGAAAGAAGAGCAGATATAAGTCTCTATGTGTTTGTGATGGTGCAGATAGAAAAGAAGGCATTCTAGAAGTAATATTTATGATCATCTTAACCTTCAAAAGAGAAGTAAAAGTTACTCATAATGTGCTTAGGTTTAGATATTGAGTATGTTGTATTTAGTGTGTATAGTACTTAATAGAGGCAAAAACAATTTTATTCAGGTCAGCACACCCCAGTTTGGCATTTTAAAAAATATTTTAATTCTTTACTATTTACTATTTTAATATTTACCTAATGTGATTTAATCAAGTTAAAGAAGATGTTCCATTAATTAGTTGCCAACTTCTTACAGGAGCTTTAGGAGTAAGTAAACCAAAAAAATGAAGCATCATTTCCAATGCATCAATGGGGAACTGACTGTGTTTTGATGGGGACGGGTGGGGAGCAGGTGCAGAGAAGAGAGAAGTACACTACCTAATATTAAACAAGAACCACACCTTCTATTAGGAGATGGAAGGAACTGCTGCAGAGAGCAGCTCCCTCACAGAGGATGTGTGGAGACTCCACTAACCCACCTGTCATTATGTTTGTTTGGTTGTTTGCTTAATTTTTTTTTCTGCAAGCATTGTAATGGTTTATTTTTCTTTAACTCTGGTTTTATTTTTCCCCCCAGGTTTGAGGTATAATTGACAAATAGAAAAAATATATATTTAAGGTGTGCAACATGATGGTTTGATATAAATACACCTTGTGAAATGATTACAATCAAGTTAATCAGCTCACAGAGTAACCCTTTTTAGTTTTTTTGTTTTTATTTTCAGTGTGATGAGAACACTTACTACCTACTGTCTTAGCAAATTTCAGTTATACAGTAAAGTATTATCAACTACAGTCACCATGTGGTACATTAGATCCTCAGACCATATTCATCTTATAACTGAAAGTTTGTACCCCTTTAACAACTTCTTCCCATCTCCCCAGCCCCCATGCCCTGACAACCACCATTCTACTATATTTTTTCTGAGTTTGACTTTTTTTTTTTTTTTTAGATTCCACGTACAAACGATAGCATGCATTATTTGTTTTTATCTTTTTGACTTAGTTCACTTAGCATAATGCCCTACAGATTCATCCATGTTGTCACAAATGGCAGGATTTCTTTCCTTTGTAAAGTTCAATAATATTCCTCTGTGTGTGTGTGTGTGTGTGTGTGTGTGTGTGTGTGTGTGTATCCATTCATCCAGTGACTGACACTTAGGTTTTTTCCATACTGTGAATAATGCTGCAATGAACACAGGAGTACACATATCTCTTTGAGATAATGATTTTGTTTCCTTTGGATATGTACCCAGAAATGTCATTGCTGGATCATATTGTAGTTATTTTATTTATCTCTTGAGGCACTCCCATACTGTTTTCCATAATAGCTGTAGCAGTGTACATTTCCACCAACAGTGTACCAAGGCTGTCTTTTCTCCATATTTTTACCAGCATTTGTTATCTCTCATCTTTTTCATTATCTAAACGTGTATGGGGTGATATGTCATTGTGGTTTTGATTTGCATTTCTCTGGTGATAAGTGATATCTGAGTGCCTTCTCATATACCTGTTGACCACTTGCATGCCTTCTTTAGAAAAATGTTTATTCAGTTCCTTTGCCCATTTTTTAAACCAGATTGTGTTTTTGTTATTGAGTTGTATGAGTTCCTTGCATATTTTGAATATTAACTGCTCACTGGATATGTGGTTTGCAAATCTTTTCTTCCATTCCATAGGATGGCTTTCATTTTGTTGATGATCTCCTTTGCGGTGCAGAAACTTTTCAGTTTGTCTATTTTTGCTTTTGTTGCCTATACTTTTGGTGTCATGCCCAAAAAATCATTGCCAAGGCTAGTGTCAAAGAGCTTTTTCCCTATGTTTTATTCTAGGCATTTTATGCTTTAGGTCTTTAATCCACTTTGATTTGATTTTCATGTGTGGTGTAAGGATTCTGATTTCATTCTTTTGCATGATATCCAGTTTTCCCAGCACCATTTACTGAACAGATGTTCCGTTCCTCATTGTGTGTTCTTGGCTCTCTTGTCAAAAATGAGTTAACTATATATGCTTAGGTTTATTTCTGGGCTCCCTATTTTCTTCTATTGATCTATATGTCTGCCCTGATGTCAGTGCCATACTGTTTTGATTACTACAGCTTTGTAATATAGTTTGAGATAGGAAGTGTCATGTCTCTAACTTTGTTCTTCTTTTTCAAGATTTCTTCGGTTATTCAGAGTCTTGTGTGATTCCATACAAATTTTAGGGTTGTTTTTCCTATTTTTGTGAAAAATAATACCATGCCACTAGAACATTTATAGGGATTGCATTGAATCTGTAATTCACTTTGTAACCCATTTTTCTTTGAATGCACAAGAGTGGGATTGGATAAAGCTAGTCAAGAAATGGTTGGAGGGACATCTCCCAAAGGAGTCCCATTGTTATCCACGTTTGTTCTAGGAAAGAGAGTGCCAGGATACTGAGATTATCTCACCTGCTTAAAATCCTTCCTATGTTAGACTGTGAGAGAACAGAAATTTGGTCAGTTTATGCCATTTCCTTTTTTGTCTGCAATAACAATAATAAACAAATGTTTTATTGAGTAGTTACTTTGTGATCAGGACTATGATAACATTTAAGTGGCTTATCCCTTTACTTTCCCACACGTTATGAAAGAGGTGCTATTTTTACCCCATACAGATAAAGAAACTGAAGCTTAGAGGGAATTAAGTATGTTACACAAGGTCACACAGTTGCTGAGTACTGAGGCCAGTATTTGAATTCATGTACTGCTGAATCCACAGGTTACATGCTTAATCTCTGCTTAGTACAGCCTTTTAACAGGCCCTCCTCCTCCACTGTTTAAATTCCAAATTTCATGTACTTTATTTGGTTCATCTGCAGAAATGGAACAGGGACAACTAAAATGGGCTGTTCACTTCAGAAGCTGCCTGAACAGCCATCTGGAATCAATATGTCCTGCAAAAGAGTATTTCTCAATCTATAGATCTTACAAGACAGGAGCTCTCCCACTAACAGACTTGGACACAATAGGTTTTGAGAATGGGTGTAGAGTATAGCTGTTCCAGATCAGCGAACCTCAATTTCTACATGAAAGAGAAATTATAACAGCCAGCCTAATTTAACTGGATATAGGAGTAGGTAGAGATCAGAGACTGGAAAGGCATGCTTATTATAACACCCTTCTCAGATTTTCCAGGATCTCAGTTAATTTTTGATGAATGCTAGAAAGCACTCAATGGGAGATTGAGTTCTTTAATGAGTTTTTAAAATCAGGGTGTTTTGTATTAACATTCAATTCAATTAGAATTCATGGTATTGAATCCTCATCAAGGAAGAGCAGGTAATGATCTTACTTTTGGTTTTGGGAGTTCTTATTCTACGATCAGGGTCCTGCATATATTACCAGAGTCCCTTCTAAAGGATCTTTTCTCTCATCTGCTTAAAATCCTTACATGCCTTCTGATTTTAGTTAAATTTCCTTGCCAAGACTCACAAAGTCTTCCTCTCCTCAGTCTTTCCTCAGTCCTTTACAGAGCCCCCACACTTTGTACCATGTAGAACTATTGGCAAGTCTCAAAATATGGCTCACCCTTGGACCCTTGTGGGCCTGCATCCATACTGATCCTTCTGCTCCCAAATGGTTTCCTACTTTTTACCAATTCCACCAACTCAACCTAAAATGTCAATTTATATCTCCTCACTCTGGGTCAAGTCTCTGAATGGTCTTACCCGGACTCAATGAAAAGCGCAGGCTAGTGTTCTCACCAGTGTCTACAAGCCTGGCAGGCAGTCAAGAACTCATTCTGCAGTCACACAGCAGGGTTTGAACTATCGTTACCACTTAACAGATGAGTCAACTTAAAGCAAGTTATTGACTTCCCTGTACCTCAGTTTCCTCATCTGGAAGATGGATATTAATAGGACCATACTCAAAGATTATTGTAAAAATTAAATGACAACATAAAGAACTTAGCACAGCACCTGACTCATTTTAAGTTTTCCATAAATGCTAACTAATCACTGAACAGTAACACTGAATTCTTTTAGCATATTTATTATCCTATCTCTCATAAAACTATGAGACATGTGAGGTCAGTAGCTGATCTATTGTCTCTGTTTTCCCTTGTGCTTCATGCATAGTAGGTACTTCATAAATGTCTGTTAAATGAGTGAAAATTAAATATGAAGATGACCAGTGAATGAACAAGATGCCCATGCTTAAATATGCCACTTAGTTAATTATTGTGTTAAACGTGTCTAGAGGTCTTTAAAATTCTCCAAAGGAGTGCTCACCTGGTGGAACTTTCACTTAATGGACTACACATAAGTCACATCCATAACATGTAAGCATAAGAAAGTGGACTCTTTATTAAAATAGTATAAATCTATCTGATACAGAAGCAGAGAACAGCTTCAGGATTAGAGCCTCTAGGTGGAAAGAGATCACTATGATCTGGTCCCCAATTCTTTTTCCCTCTTCCCTGCCCTATGTGAGATTATTTCTGCTGCCACCAACCACCATGTAGGGTCTCCCCACTCCAAAACCCCACTCCCTCTTATAAACACCTACTTAAGACATACACTGAAATATCATCATTGCACACTCTCACAATAGCTGTCAAAAACTACAAAGAACATGAAAATGCCCAAGTTATTCAAGTTACTCAAGTACAGTTTTAGGATCACAGAACTAAGAAGTCCCAATGCCCTGGGACCATTTTGCCATCCCACGAAAGGTATGGTCAATAGGCTCATCCATTCAATATCTGCTTTAATTTCCATCTACACTGCAGAAGTTAGGAAGATATGAATTATGATTCCCAAATGCTGTTGCAGTTGGGTTGCAGATGTGACAGGTTCTCCAATCACTCTCACTAAACTCAGTGGGGAGAGGGTAGAGGGTAGAGTGGGGAATGGCTTGGGTAGTATCTGTTTTGTCAGCAAGGTTAAAGCTCTTTCAGGCCTAGAAGTCAGCCCTGGGGCCATTGGTGTTCTCAGTTCAGAGCTCTCTAATGGCAGCAGAGCATTGTTATTTCTGAGACACTGTGTGGAGAGTGATTACTAGGGGCCCAGCTGGGAGCTCACTTCCTTCAGCCCAACCACAATTTTGTAAGCATCTAAGTCCTGGTATTAAATTCTTTTCTGCTTAAAATAACTAGAAGAGTACGATACAATCCCCTTGGCAGCCTTTCCTTGCAGCTTTGTTGTTGCTGTGGTCTTGTTCTCTAGCCAACATCTTCCCCCTTCCTGGCTCCCCTTCCTTTTTCCTCCAACCCTACCCATCCTGTGCTAGAAACTGATTGCATGATGTTGTCTTTCTCCAGATAGGAGTTAGAGGCCAGTGCCATACCTCATGACTCTCAATTCCCTACTCAGTTTGCTTTCCAGCCCCAAAGTTCCACTTCTCATTAGGAAGGACACTGGTCCTTTGAGAAGGGTACTTGTTAGGATGAGCACTGGGTGTTGTATGTAAGTGATGAATCACAGGAATCTACTCCTGAATCCAAGACTACACTGTATGTTAGCTATACACTCACTGAGCCCCAGGGAATACCTTACCCCAGTGACGGCTTCTGGATCTATTCACTTTAGAACACATGTTCCCCCTTTTTCCAACATCAAATAATTCCACCTGCTACCAATCCCTCATAGAAGAATATCCCAAAAACACAATCCTGAAGGATATTTCAAGAATACAAACTCGATCACAGATAGATAGTAATAGCTGCCACACATAAAAGTACAGATGGCCACAGAAATATAGTTCCAGCTTTTCATAGCTTACACTGTGTTTATTCATACACGTGAACACCAAGGGCCTTTTGCTTCCTCCTCACATTTTACTCCTCTCACTCCCTTCGTAAGAGAGGAGGTTTATTCCGTAATGCTAAAATCACATTTTGAAAATGCTAAAAAGTTACACAGCCAGGTGGTGAGTACTTTGAGAGCAGGAACTGTCTTAACCATCTTTCCATCCTAAGCACTAGCATTGAGCTTGGCCCACAGTAGCCATGTGCTACTGGATACCCACTGGATATCCTACAATTTAATTAAATTCTGACACCAACTACATGGAGTTAGCACAGACCCCACAGATTAAGGGCTCGGTCTGATAAGACTGTACCAATTTCAGGTGCCAGTCAGAAGTCTCTGGTGTCTCTGATATACCTGCATTGCTTCCCAGTCAGCTACAAATTTGAGGGCTCTCACAACACCCTCCAGGTTTGATAATTCACTAGAGTGATTTACAGAACTCACTGAAAGCACTACACTTACAATTAGCATTTTGTTATAAAGGATGTAACTTAAGGACAGCTAAATGGTAGAGATGAACAGGGCAAGGTCTGGCAAAGAAGAGGGCAGAGCCTCCATGCCAGTGTGGACTCAGGGTGTGTCCCCCTCCTGGCACATTGATCAATATGTTCATGAACCTGACAGTACTTTGAGCTTTACTGTTTGAGTTTTAATTGAGGCATAACTGATTATATCACTGGCCCTGTGTTTCAATCTCCAGTCCCCCTTCTCTCCCTCAAGGTGTGGAATTATTAGCCTTTATTAGTCCCTTAAAAGATCCAGGGTTCACCTTGAATCACCTTGTTAGCATAAACTCAGGTATGGCCCAAAGGGGCTTGTTAAGAATAACAAAAGGCACTCCTATCAGGAAAATTCCAAGAGTTTTTTAAGCTCTGTGACAGGAAGCAGGGACAAAGACTGATATATTCTTTATTATCTCACTCTGTCTGAGGCATATTTGCCAAATTGAGTTGAGTTGGCTACCTCCAAGTTCCGGTTAGTCATTATAAAAATTAAATGAAAGGGTCTTCAATTCTAGGATTAAAATGCTCCCATTGGAAGTAATGGTCTTTAAATTCTTCCTTGAATATTCATTTAAATCACAGTTTAAATAATCCCCAGTTGAAAGCCTGAATTTAAAGTCCTTTTTAACTAAGATGATAGGAGATGAATTCCACCACCCCAGATGGGCATTTAAGGCTTTAGTATATTTACTACCAACATTTTTATATCACCTTTGAAGTTGCTATTGTAGGGATACCAGATACCTTTATGGACAGATTCTGGGTGCATATACTGCTCTGTCGGCCAGAGTAAATATCAAGCACTTTGAGTTTTATCAAGGTAAGCACACAGTAGAATAAAACATTTCTTTGTGTGTCTCACCAGTGTTGTTTTTATCAATGAAAATGGAATAAGAGGATAGAGATGTATAGTTACTATGCTCAAGGCTTATACTACTTTAATTAGAAGACAGAAAAGCTGCCAGGAAAGGTTTGCTTTTGTATGGAAGGAGAATTATTTATAGAAAGACAGACAGATAGATATTTATATATATACACATATATGTGCATATATAAAAATGCACGTATTTGAATACACGGAGTCAGTGAGTTTGTTTTTTTGTTTTTGGTTTGTTTTTTTTTTTTTTTTTTTTTTTTTTTTTGCTCTAAAGGGACACATAGTAAATATTTTAGGCTTTATAGGTCACAATTAGTCAACTCTCCATAGACATTACATGAAGAAATAGTCATGGCTGTGTGTTTTGTTTTTTTTTTTTTTAAGTTCATTTATTTATTTTGAGACAGTAGGGGAGGGGCAGAGAAAGAGTGACACAGAGAATCCCAAGCAGGTTCCCTGCTGTCAGCCCAGAGCCTGACATGGGGCTTGAACTCACGAACCATGAGATTATGACCTGAGCTGAAGTCAAGAGTTGGTTGTTTAACTGACTGACCCACCCAGGCGTAGTCATGGCTGTGTCTAATAAAACTGTATTTTTGAAATCTGGATTTTATCTAATTTTCATGTGTCACGTAATCATATTCTCTTTAAAAATTTTTTTCAACTATTTAAAAATGCAAAAACCTTTTTTGCTCTTGGGCTGTGGCTGCAGACAATGAAGATTAATCTAGTGATGATGTCTCCTTGCTCTGGTTGCATGATCTGAGTGAAGCTGTATGACCCGGAGACTCTTCTTCTGCCCACTCTCCCTCCTCTAACTCATTCTTGAAAGACAAGATGGGTTTAATGGCAAATGTGCCCCAGATACTTCCAACATTGACTGTTCATGCTATTAATATCAAGGTAACATAGCTGGTGACAGCTTCTTTCATTGATTCATAATTCATGTCCCTGTTAAAGGGTATCTGATCTGATGAGTTATACATATTTCACTCTGAATATGCTAATGTTGTCAGTTTATATCAAAATAAACCACAACTTATTTCTTTCTTGACTAGGGAATTAAGGGAGAAAACGCCTCTGTTGGAGGCGGGTGGGAAATCCCAGGGCCCCAAAAATACCTCTGACTCTGAAAGATCAAATCCTGTTCAAATCACAATCAAAATGCCTCTTAGAGATTATGCCCAAGTCAGTGGTGGATGGCAATATGGCAGTATTTCTTATGTACTAGCTTCACAGAGTCTCAAGCTTTGCAAATATATTTCAGGAAGTGGTTGTATTTTTTAAAGCAATTTTTAAAATTCTCTGTTTAAGTGAATAGGTTCATCAATCAGAAGGCCCAAAGGCAGGTGAAAAAAAAAAAAGGGCAATTTTTGTATTGTTATTAAAGTAGGAGAAATAATATCTGAGGCCTGAGGCTCAATTTGTGAAGAGCATGATCCACGGGACTCCTGTTCAAGGTAGGCAGCTGCTGAGACACTTCAAAAGATCATCTTTATTGCAGAACAATTGCCTGACCCAGTTTCCTGGTCAGCAACATGCTTTTGTAGAAACTTCAGGAGCTGATGAAAAAGCTCAGCAAAGTTAGCATGTGTACTTTCATCTGGGGCTACTGGGAGGGGAAATATGAAAACGTTTCCAGGTCCCTTGGATTTAGCACTGCCAGCTCTACAGCCATAGGAGCAAAGAATGAAACAAAAGACATGAGCCTGGTTTAAAAGATGGTGTCTAATTTCCTGGCAAATGTGCTGGCTATTAGGGTTTGTAGAACACAGAGGCCTTTCTGTATTCATAGTCCTTTGCCTATCAAAATATTTTGATATTGTAATAAAATTCTACTGTAAAGTACATTTTGACCATTGACTAAGGATTCACTGCCTCAGTATGAAAAGATATTCTTCTATCCAGTCTTATGGCTCCTTGAGAAACAACAGTTCTTGGTGCATAAGCATCTAAACAATATTTAATTTAGAATTCCGACATGCATCATAAAACTAACATAAAGAGCAACAATGTATGTTTTAATGATTTCAAAGGGGAAAACACATTTCCACAAATGGCTCTAAGTTAAGTTCCATTCATTGCATTCTGGAAAATATGACATCTTTAAGCAAAGAGCTCTTCAGCTTTTATTTTAAGCATCTGTATACTTACATTTATCAGCAAAAAGAATCTTTCAAAAGAGCTATTTGGTTTTAGAATTTCCTCTTCCAGTTTTTTTTTTCCTTTAGGTTCATTTTAGAGAATGTCATTTCAATTCATTTTTAACCCTACTTTTTGTAGTATTAGTTTCCTGGGCTACTACAACAAAGTGCCAAAAACTGAGTAGTTTAAAACAATGGAAAACTATATCTCACAGTTCTAGAGGCTTAAAATCCAAAATCAAGGTGTCTGAATTTTGATGGCTCTAGGAGACAATCCTTGCTTGTATCTTCTAGTTACTGGTGTTTTCCAGCAATCTTTGGTGTTTCTTTACTTGTAGATCGCTCAATATAGTCACATGGCCATCTTCTCCCTATACCTTCAGGTGGTCTTCCCTCTGTGCACTGTCTCTGTGTCCAAACTTCCCCTTTTTATAAGGATGCCAGTCATATTGAATTAGGGCCAATCATAATGACCTCATTTTACTTGATTACCTCTATAAAGGCCCTATTTCCAAATAAGGTCACATTCAGAGGTATGGGGAGTTAAGACTTCAACATATCTTCTGTGGGGGGCACAATCTAGAACACTTGCATTGTTATGAATGTAATGTAATAATAATAATTTTGTTATTTAACAAAAATAACAATATTTACAGAGCATGACTGAGAAAATTAAACAATACTAAAGAAGGTTGACGTGGTCCTTAAGTCATTTCCAGCTGTCCTATGTTTTCACAACTTGGGGTATCTGTTCACAAATACAGCTTAGTCCACCCCATTCCAACCTAACTGTAGGAGGGGATAGGTCTGGGTCTCTTTCTGGAAGAAGTTTTGCTGAAGGCTCCTAATAAAATATCTGGACCCTCTTAGAATCTGCTTCAAGGCCCTCTACGTCCACCAGCCACAGTGACTCTACAAATGAGCCAGCACCAATGGAGTTGAGCAGTCCACATTGCAACCACTCTACAACCCCTCTGATGAAGCACCACTCCTAGCCCATGCTGTGGCAGTGGGAGACACTCCAACTCACAGATCCATTAAGTCTTTGGCATCTGAGTGTTGGGAAAATTCATTTCAAACAGAGATAAATATTGGAGCCTAGAGCAGTGGTTCTCAATTTGAATCACCTGAAGAGATCTGAAAAAATCTTGGTTGCTAGTCCTCACCCCCATGCTTGTAACTGAATTGGGTTACTGTGCCACCAGGGCACATGCACTTTAAAGCTTCCCATGTTACTAATGTGCACCCAAAGGTGAGAACAGCTGATCTAGCACAGTGTTCCTCAGACATCAATATGTCTAGGAATCACCTGAGGATCTGGTTAAAATGCAGATTCTGATTCCACAGATCTGGGATGGGGCTTCAGTTGCTGCATTTCTGACAGTGTCCTGGGGGATGCCAATGCTGTTGACCCACTGGCCACACTTCTAGTAGCCAGGATCTAGAGAGCTGGTTTTCAAATGTGGCCACACAATGGGGTAACCAGCAGAGTTATACAAATACTGACACCTCCAGTGATTCTTATTTAATTGATCAGGGTTTCTGTGTGAGCGTCAGGGTCTTTAAAAGCTTCCTACAACATTGTAAAGTGCAACCCAGGGTGGGAAGCACCATTACTGAAAAAGGCAGAAACAATCTTCAGTTGTTTCTGGCAATCCAACAGTGTGAGCAGGTGGGCTGCATCAGGCATCACCTTCAATGGCAGGGTCAGCAACCAGACATACCTGCCTTCCAAAGCTATAGACACAAGTGTACCCACACCGGGCAAGGGAAGGTCATACCAGGGAGTCATTCTAGAATACCAAGAAAGATGCCTAAATAATCCTGATGTTCTAGCTTCAGGTTTGTATCCAATGTTTATTTCCTCTTACCACTGCTATGTGCTCATTAATACACTGACAAGTGTCCTAGTGATGTCAAGCATTCTCCCTGAGCCATGTCCAGGGTCCATTAATAATAATTGCCTTTCTCTGCCATGTCCCAACTTCCCCCATTGAGAGAAGGCTGACTGGTCCTGTGGGCTCTCTGCAGGAAAGAAAGAAAGCCTGGCTAAACTCCCAGGGATGGTGGCAGCTAATGGGGAGGTTCACATGTTGGGAATATAATTTGGGAAGGTGCCAAAGTGTGAGAGGTAAAATTAGGGAGAAAAGAGGAAAGAGAATAGGCGAAAGTGATTTTATTACACTGTGTTCACCACTGGGGAGAGTGAGGGGAACATTATTTTCAGTCTCCATGGGAGATCTTTAATAGAATTGATAAGGCTCACAAATGCATTCATGGGGAATGCAAAGTGCTCCTAAGCCTGACTTCAAGGCTTGTGCAGCATAAAAACAAAGACTGTGCAAGGAACCAGGAATACGTGTGTAACAAATTTTTAAGGACAGGTGATGGGAGATCAATAGGCAAAAAGAAAGCAGACAAAGCTGGTTCTGGGGAATGGTGTTAAAAGAAGTTAATTAAATCTCTTTCATCTTGGTCAGCTAAGTACTTCCCTTAGTCCACCTGAGAGCTGAAACAAGCTTTTGTAACAGGAGTCAGAACTGCAGGAGCAGACCCTGATCCCCAGTGAAGTAGGCTGGATATCCCTCACCACCAGCAGCACCACTGGGATGCATGGCCATATATCCAGTCCTAATTCACACAAGTTGTTCCAGCATCTGATGCAGTTGAGCATTTTAGCACTCTCACTGTGTTTGGGTTTGGACAAGAAGTGGTCAACCCAGTCAAAGGGTAACCTATATGTTACAGGCTGAGTTGTGTCCCCTCAAAATTCATGTGTTGAAGCCTCTGCCTGAATCATGTCATCCCATCAAGCCATAAGGTCAAGTTCAAAGTCAGTAATGATTAAATACACTCCATCACCACAGCTATGGTAATGGTGTGAATATACAATACTATTTAAAGAGAGAGTGAAAATTTACATTAATTATGTGATCTATCACATGTCGGTTCTGTCAGTGTATTTTTAGGGGTTGATCGGCCATGGACTTGGTCTTAATAAAAGAACTTCAGAGGAGGGACTTAATATCAAGCATATCTAGAATATCTGTCTAGACAACTTACTATGAAACAGTCACTTCCCATTGCTGAGCCTCAGTTTCCAAAAATAAATAAATAAATAATAAGTCTTTTGGGGCACCTGGGTGGTGCAATTAATTAAGCATCCAACTCTTGATTTTGGCTCAAGTCATGATCTCATGATCTGTGGGATCAAGAGCACATGCACTCGATCTCTCTCTCTCTCAAAATAAATAAACTCAAAAAAAATAAGTCTTTTAACTACTTTGGCATTTATAACATAGCAACCACTTAGCCCACATAGTGTTTTGTTTGTTTAATTAGTTGCAAATATTTTAAAGGATTTCACACTAAAATCTAGTTTCTCTCAATAAACTGGAGACTCTGACAAGAATGAGCGTCAAGACAACAAGCACCAGGAGTAGAGCTGCATTTCCCCCTTTAGATGTCTGCCCTTTCCTAATGCCACAGTCCCACAGGCAACTTCCATCAGGCTACGTGCTTGCCTTCTAATTGAGCTTGGGCCTCCAATCTAGAGTGTCCAGCTACAAAATTCTGAGATTCTAAATTGAGACAGGATATTCTCCCAATACCAACTCACTTCCAGTACTGCTCTTCAAACAGTACTAGTCTGTGGTTAGCAGTGTTGAAGTTTGGGGAGAATTTCTAACTACAACTTTTGCCTTGTACATAAAATCTGTTCTTCGCACTCCTTCTTCAGGGAATACCTTCTGGGTCCCCAGTGCTCCAGGTTTCTACACAGGGATTTTCTCTTAAGAGTTTAAAGCAGTGTGGCACTAAAGGGACTAAAGTTGGGGACTTATCCTGAATAAAAAACACAGCTTCTCTTCCTACACACCTTCCTCAATCCATTGGTTGTTTCATCAAAGAATCATGTCCAACCAGCTGCCCTACCATTGAAAACAGCTTGTCTTTGGGACCAGCTATAGTGATGAGTGGGCTTCCAGGCATGCTCAGTCTGCTCCACCACACTTTATCATGATAAGAAAAGCTCTATGAAGGGTGTCTCTCAGAAAAGAACCTCAGAGAAAAGTTGTCAGAACCTGGAAATAAAAGGACAGACAAGAACTCTGTGCAAAAGTTGAAAGATTTAAAGGTAAGTGATTTTGGTATTGTTGTTTATTGGTTTGGGCTTGGCAGCTGCCCTAGAAGACAGAAAGGAGAGAAGGAAGAGAGTCCTGAGAGCAATACATAAGAGAGGAAATGAGAACTACAGAAACTAAGAGGCCCAGGAAATTCAGAAGTACCAAGAAAAACAGTTGAAGAAAGAGATTCCATCGGTCTTTCCTTCTTTGACCCATTTGAACACTGAAAAGTACACTTAGGTGAGGGCATCCTTACTGGGGCTTGAAATAACATTTTCAAAGTCTTTCGTAGTTAAATGTATTCATACACTTTAATCCCATTTAACCTTTTCTAATGTCTGATATTATTTTTTGGTCACTCGTTGAAAATTTTGTTTTTGGCTGGACGCAGATATAAAAGCTCTCAAAAGGGACAGCTATGTCTCTTGGCAATCTGTTCCTGGCATTTTTCTTTGGTCTCCTTCATTCTCTTGTTCAAAAATCTATCAAATACTGCAGCCTTGTCCTTATTTTCCTTATTACACCATCTCTTTAAATCAGTTCACTGATGTTTGTGTCACAGGACATGTGGAGGAACAAACACTGAATCTTGAATACTTTAGTCCTGGGGCTTTGTGCAGGGGTTTTCTGACAACACACCAGTGGGCATTTAACTTCTTGAGAGAGACTGAAAATCTGCACATTCTACTAGTTCTTTTGGGCCCCCAGTGACAATGCATAGTATATCATAGTATCATTCAGTTTAGGAATATCTTTTTTTTTTTTCAACAATAACCAAATTGAGAACACTCATATTGGTACCTACAATGAAACCTTGAACAGATTTGTACTTCCTTTCTCCAGTTCCCCTTGGTCTATAACAGGAATGCCCCTACTCAGTGACAAGCCAAGATAGTTATGGTCAAGACAGCTTGCTTCATGGGGAAACCTTGTTTGCTGATCTGGACCATACATTCTTTCCACTCTTTACCAGAGCATTAGCATCAACTTGTGTATCCATACCTTTCTCACTAAAGGTATGAAGTTTGCACTCATCATCCACTTCAATGAGTTTCTGGCAGCTGGTGACTGGGAAGGAGATTTTCAACTTCATCCTGAGGCAGCTGATCATCTCCAAGATGCCCTGAAAAAGAGATGACTTCATTTAATCTTTATGACAATCCTTTATCTCCCTTTATATATGAGAATCAGAAGCAGAGAGATTTTTCTCAAAATTATTCATTCCATAAATGGTAGAAACAAGATTTGAAACGGTCTCTGCTGCTCCAGACCGTGCTCCTTCTACTGCACGAACCTGCCATCTTTAGATAAATAGGTGGGGATGGAACAAAGGCCTGAAACTGTTAAAATACTTGCACAAATTTACATAGCTACTAAATATCAATGCCAGGATTTGATGCCACCTTTCTGACTCCAGGCACTAAATGTTTAAGCACATTGATGACTAGAATTCCTAATTCTTTCCACATAGGTAGATATAAATCTGGAGCTTAAATACATCCTGGGAAGGGAATTATATAAATTTATAACTATTGAGAGAAAATAAAGGACGAATTATTAATATTCCTAATTAAAATGAATCCCCCTGGCATACATAGCCCCTAAGTATGCAGGTATAGTTTAAGGGAAGAGCCAGGAGCCTCTGTGATCACTCCAAATTTGTGGTGGAGGGGCAGGGGGAGGATGTGGTTATAGGAAGGGAGCTGAGGTGCTCTGATGGAAACAGGGATGCTGAGGTCAGGAGACACACCTGGGTCTGACATCGGCTGGACAAACAGGCAGGTCAACCTTGTACAGTAAAGAGGAAGGTCCAAGGTCCACCAAGATCAGAAACCAAGAATTAGGGTAAAAATAAAGCAGAAGTGATAATGGACATAACCAAAGTTGGAAAGAATGTGCTATGTATTATTTTGTAAACATTTTGTCTTCTACTTTGGGGATAAAGACATTGAGGTTGAGAGAATTTAGACACGTTGCCCAGTGCCAGAGTCAGAACGTGGCAGAATAAAGATTCAAACCCCAAGTTCCTGGGTCCTCAAGTACCAAGATGAAGACCAGAAACTTCCATGAGTAGGAGGGTTCAGATGAATCTTGGCTATGAGGAAATTTAGTAAGGCAAAATTCAGAGGGCAGAGGGCCAATTGCCCTTAGCATAGCCTTCAAAAGGAAATACTCAAAGCCAGCATCCTACAGTCACATTCTGGGAGAGGAAAAAACAGGTAAAACGAAGGAGAATAGGAAAAGATTGAAGGATAAAGAAAAGAAAGGATGGAGAAAGAAAGTAAAGAAAGAAAAAGAAAGAAATTTTAAAGAACAGGGGACCCACCACAAATTAGAGCCCTCAGCAGTGAATCTATAGACAGCTGTCACTGAAGATTATTTTTAGATACTGAAATTAAATACACCCTTTATCTTCTGTGCCCCCATAGATCATGAGTTCTGGAGATCATGGTCTACAATACAGACACAATTTTGATAATTCTCCAAGGACTTAGAACAATACTGTGCATACAGTGGGTGTTGAATAAATAAAAGGTTGACATTGATTGATAGTCTCTTCCCTAAAGGAAATTGATCTCCAATTCAAATCTCCAACATAACACTGAGCAAGGTTAATCTTCATATCCCCACAGATGGAGACTAATGGGATAGACCTAAGGAGGCAGAAGTGCATCAGGAAACCAAATTGGGAAATGATAGCTATCGTCACCTAGGGAATTGCCAAAAATGGATGTCACTCACGGCCCCCCACTCCAATGTCTGAACACTTTTGTCCCCTGTAGATACAAATAGAATGGTGAAAGAATACTGATAAAAATGAAAAATGCATGTAAATAAAGTTTTAACAAATTATTGAAAACTGACTTCAGCAAGTTGGTCATGAGCAACTCTTAGTCATGAAACTCTTAGCTTCTGAAAAATGGCAGCTGCTGCAATGCTGAAGGAAGGTGACAAGCACTTCCTCCTCTCCATCCTCAGACCACGTCTCAGCCAAAACACTGCCACACAAACACAAGTATTGAACAAACACACCCCAGCAAAGTGGTTCAGGTACTTCGTAAACAACATCCCTTAGTAAGCTGACACTAAGCTCATATGACCTGCTCTGTAAATCTGAAGAAGTCTTAACTCTGTCCTTTCAGGAACTCCTAAATATTTTAGCCAGCCCATGTATCTTAGATATCATTCATTTCACCAATGAGAGCCCATTTCTAATACCCAGCATGCTGATTAGAAGTTAGCCATCTTTAAATACTCTCCTTTTCTATTAAAAATAATTATTTAATAATTGGCAAGAAAAATTATTCTAATATACACATTAAATATATTTAATATTTTCTTCTTCTTGAATGGGAGAGAATATAAAAGATGTAACTGCATATTATTCATATAAACAGAAGAAAACCCGGACACTCCAAGATAGTTTCATACCTTGTGATATGACCTATATAATGTTTTGAGCAGCAACTTTCATGCTTGTCTTTTCAGTAGAGGGAAAACACATCAACAGGAGTCACTCTGCTTCCTACTTTCTAGGTGTTTGGCTCGACTCCCAATTCCAAAGGCCAAGGAAATTCTGTTGTCCTCCATAAGACTTCTGTAAATTCCCAGAGGGCCTTACAGTCTTATATTCCCTTAGGCTCTGGCAGGTACCTGAAGTTATACTCCTGGACTCACTGTAATTCAGCTTATGAGTCTTACCCTCCCATGTATCCCAAACCTTTTCTCATCATCTGACCCTAATATGGAAGTCAGCTCCTTTCACTGATTTTCATTTCATTCATTCACTCACTCATTCATTCAGTCTTTACTGAAGGTTTGGCACAACTGAGGTTTATACTTCAAAATACAAAATTCTAAAATTTAAGAGAAAACTACTTATTTTGGCCATTCTGCCACACAGACTGAGGTCCCACATCTGGTTGCTTACTGGTCCTCTGACACAGTGGACTTAACTGGTTTATGACCTATTAGTTACGTTCTTTTATAGAGCAGGGTTCAGTATAGTCCTTCAAAGTCTCTCTCTTCCTTCACCCTTAGTGCTTTCAAATTTTGCACCATTGGGTGATTTGATTTTTCTACTAACATAAGACTTTTCACAATTGGGAGGAACAACAAACAGCAAAGATATTCAACATAGTGGCCATTTTAAAGCTATATTATGTGTGAGAAAGAAATACCAGGAGCACTCAGATCACAGGACGATTATCTAGAAATCTCTAATACCCATTTTCTAACTTTATTTAAAAAAACATGTTTATTCATTTTTGAGAAAGAGCATGAGCAGGGGAAGGGCAGAGAGGGAGCGAGACAGAGGATCCAAAATGGGCTCTGTGTTGACAGCAGAGAGCTCAATGTGGGGCTGGAACTCACAAACTGTGAAATCATGACTTGACCTGAAACCAAGAGTCAGATGCCTAACCAACTGAGCCACCCCGGAGCCCACTCTAACTTTCTATTTCTGAGTCATTTACATAAGAACTATTATCCAGGAAGGGTCATTTCTCCATTTTTCTCTTCTGATATTAGAACAGTACATGATTATTTTTTCCACATCTAATTTTGTGATACATGACCTTTCTTCAGTTTCCTAGAGAAGAAAAGATTATTTTATTTCCTACATGATGGAGACCTTATTCTCCCACAGACAACTTTCTTATTCTATTCAATTCTCTGAAGATGAAAAACTAACCCTTTGAGATCATAAAAATAATCCACGGGTATGTTTATATTCCCCCTGGGGTCTGGATTGTAAGGTGACAGAGAAAGAGGCTGGCCTACTTATTACCAATAAACTTATCATGTTTGTTCCCTTTATTATGATAAAAAAGATAAATCTGAGGTCCATTTGCCTATCCAAATGCAAATGAGGGAAATTTGGGCCCTTCTGTCTTCTGATGCCTGAGTACTGCAGAAACCAGAGAGCTTTAACCCAAGAAGCATGAGCTAGCATGTTTGCTTCCAGAACAGTCCTGCCCAGGTGCACGTGAGAAGTTTGGGGAGTCTAAGTTGCCAAGAACTGCACTTTTGACCACGTAGGAATACGTTTTGTGAAAGACAACCAGCAATGAAATAGCAAATCTATAGCAGCAGTACTTCTCAAACTTTAATGTATAAAGGAATTAGCTGGGATCGTATTAAAATGTAGTTTCTGATTCATCAGGTCTAGGATGGGGCATTTCTAATGAGCTCCCACGTAATGTCGATGCTGTGGTCTAACACACAGAAACAAGTAGAAGTCCTCAGATGGTCTCCAGAGGACATCCTAAATACAAAATATTTTGAGTTTTAGTTCAGTGTTACTAAGGCCCTCAAAAGCATATACATTTTTAAATGTCTGGATAAAGTCATACTGTTTTAATTGTGTGTGTGTGTGTGTGTGTGTGTGTGTGTGTGTGTGTGTGTGTGGAAGTAAATGGCATACGTAAAAAGTGAGGAAATCATGCTTCATGGATTTTTCACAAAGCCCTTTAACCACCATCCAGACCAAAAAAAGAACATATTACCAGCATCCTTGAAGCTTCCTCACACCCACACCTAAATCACTTTTCTCCCCCCGCCCCCTTCTCGAAGGCAACCACCCTCCTGACTCCTGTAAGCAAGATTGGTTTTGCCGCTTATAAACTTTAGAAAACAAAATGCAGTAAGTACTCTTTTGTTCCTGGATTCATTCACCATTACGCTTGTGATATTCCTCCACATTATTGTATGTAGTTTGTTATGTTTCATTCCTCTGTACCAGAGTTCAGCAAGCTTTTTCTTTCAAGACCCAGATAGTAAATATTTTTAGTTTTGACTGTCATAAAGACTGTTCAAACTACCCAACACGGCTGCTGGAGCATAAAACCAGCCTTAGACAACCCATAACAAATCTGGCTCTGTTCCAGTTAAACTTTATTTACAAAAGTAAGGTCAAATTTGACCTGTGGGTTATAGTTTGCTGACCCCTGTTCTATTGCAGTCCATTATTTATCGCAATTTATTTCTCCATTTCCTTCTTAATGAGTATATTAGTTTTCTATTGCTGCTGTAGCAAATTACCACAAATTAAGCACAGTGAAACAACACAGTTACTATCTCCCACTTCTGTAGGTCAGAATCTGGGTGGGCTCAACTAGTTCCTCTCTTCCAGGTCTCACAAAGCTGAAATAAAATTATCAGTGGGCCTCGGATCTTACCCAGAAACTCTGGGAAAGAAATTGCTTCCTGGCTCATTCTGGTAGCTGATAGAAGTTGATTCATTGTCATTGTAGGACTGAAGTCCCTGTTACCTTTTTGGCTGTCAACTGGAAGTTGCCTTTGGCCCCTCAAGATCTCTCTTTAGTCCTTATCCAAGGCCCCCTCCATCTCAGAATCAGCAACAACATGGCACATTCTTCTCACATTTGGAATCGCTCTTCCAGAGGCTTCATTTATGTTTCACATTTAAATATATAATCTTCCTTAACTGGTTTAGGGTATGGTATGAAGATATGATGAAGAATCACTCTTTTCTCTGTGTGTGGATATCCATCTGACCCAGCACTGTTTATTGATAAGACTGTCTTTCCTCCACTGCTCTGCAATGTCAAACTGTAATCAGTCTGGGGCGCCTTGGGTGGCTCAGTTGGTTAAGCGTCTGACTTCGGCTCAGGTCATGATCTCACGGTCTGTGGGTTCGAGCCCGTGTCAGGCTCTGTGTTGACAGCTCAGAGCCTGGAGCCTGCTTCAGATTCTGTGTCTCCCTCTCTCTCTACCCCTGTCCTGCTTGCTGTCTCTCTCTCTCTCTCTCTCTCTCTCTCTCTCTCTCTCTCTCAGAAATAAACATTAAAAAAAATTAAAACAAAATTGTAATCAGTCAATGGCCATGTATACATGAGTTTATGTCTGGACTACTTGTTCCATTGTCTAGTTCTCGATCCTTTCACTACTACTAACTTTAGCTTTTTTATAAGCTGACAGTGTAACTCTTTGAATTTTGTACTTTGACACTGTGAATCTGGCAGAGTTTGACCTGAGACTGATTTTGATTGGCATGTGACACATGGTAGGGAGGTTGTAAGGGTGGTTTCCATTGACCTCTAACCACTGAAACTACCAAATACTTACTGTAAAGAACCTAGGATTCCCGTATGAATTAATTGGCTACAGTCAGTTTGCTATGCATTGCTAGGTAATTTTGAACTTTATCCTGAAGGCAAACAGAAATCAGTAAAACAATTTAGACAAGCAATTAGGTTTTTTAATTGCTTTTTAATAAAGAAGTTAGGTGAGAACAACATGGTTAAGTCTTATTTCAAACAAATACACTAATAACCACAAAGAAAATGGGTGGTAGGTAAATTGGGAGTTTATTGAAGTGTTTAGGTCTAGAGATGACAGGACCTGAGATGGGCCTGTGACAATGGCAGTAATAGCTAAGGTAGTAGAGGTAAAAAAAAAAAAAAAAAAAAAAAAAAGGATTTAATGGATGCTACTGGGAGATTAATTATACCTGGAGTATTGGCTCCAATGATGAGAGATGTGGTACCTAGCCAATGCTACTGACAAAGAACTCAGGAAAAGTTGTATATAAAGATAATGGATTGAGTATTGAGTATGTTGAGATTAAGTTGCCCGCAACCTATCTAAATGGGTACATTTATTAGAGAGAAATAGGGGCTGGTGCTCAGCAGAGAAATCAAAGCTGGAAATAGGTTTGGGGGAGTTTTCTGCATTTAGATAACTGGAGTCATGACTGAATCAGATCATCCAGCAAATGTGTACAAAGAAGGAAGAAAAGAGTACTGTGGATAGAATCTTGGTGACTTTCAATGTCTATAAGATGCCCTACGAGAGAGAAAGAGAAGGACTTATTTCTCTAAAGTGTTTTTCTTGAGAGAGAGGAAGCACAAGCAGCAGAGGAACAGAGGGAGAGAGACAAGAGTGAGACACAGAATACGAAGCAGGCTCCAGGCTCTGAGCTATCAGCACAGAGCCCAGTGCAGGGCTTGAACTCATGGACTGTGAGATCATGACCTGAGCCAAAGTCAGATGCTGAAATGACTGAGCCACCCAGGTGCCCCAAGAATGACTTATTTTAGAAGTGGAGAGGGAATCAGGAACAAACCATAATTTTAGATCCACCTCATATTACAACTTCCTCTACAATAGAATTACTGCCATCTTCACATAGCAACCGCTGTACTTAAAATACATAATGTTGCATAGAAAAAATATTGACTTTATCTTTGTCCTTTTCTAAAGGAATTCATCAAAATAGTGTTGTCAATAGTTGAAGCATTATCTATGATGTTAATCAAATTATATGACCACACCAGAGATTAAACTGAGGAGGAAGGCATTCCTAAATGATAATAATTTTCATGAGGCAGTGAGGTAGCCTCATTTTAATTAAAAACCAGTAATGACGGACAAGTAGAAAAGAAAATTTTTCAGCTGGAATCATGTGCTCAGGACTATAAAGAAACTACAAAGTTTCCTTTAAACTTCCTTGGAGCATGGAGACAGTTATGGTGAGTTGGTTAGACTGAGAGGGAACTGGTGTATTCCTATCTTCAATTCTGGATTCTGTTTGCATGCCTTCATAGACAATGAATATTTCCAGCTTTTGATGATGATGTTGGGAGTTCCTAGTGATCTCTCTGTAGTTTCCTAGCAGGGTCCCTACAATGAAATACCTGCAATGTGGATAAAAGTAAAAGGCAAGGCATGCTGGAACAGGAAAGCTACTCTGCCAGCCAAGCTGTCCTCAACCTGTGAAGGATCTGTTGCCCTCTGGGCTCTCAAACACAACAACCAAAGGCCATCAGTTCACGGGTTCCATGTTCATTTCATCCAGTAAAGGAGTTGCTTCATCCACAGGGCAGCAAAACAATATAAAATTAGAGGAGGGAATCAAATCAATAGTCAGTCCAGCAGGAGACAGTGAGTGTTCTCCTTTGAGCTGTTAGCAGGTGCACTGGGTGAATACAGATAAGTTGATAAATGGCTGATTCGATAGACTGGTAGCAAACACATGCTTTGCCAGAGATGACTTTTTAAGTCACCATACATCAAACAGACAGTGTCAGCCTTTGAGGATAAACCTGTGAAGCCTTGTTGTGCTCTTTGAACTACCTCTGAGACCCAGAGACTGAAAGGGGGCCTGAGTGTTCCTCTGAATCCATTGGGAGGATTGAAAGCTTCAAAGAGGAGTGCCATCATATCCAAGGGGAAATACATTGATTGAAGGAACCAGTGTGAAATAGTCTTTAATAATTACCAGAAAGCTGGAATCGACTGGTGTTTTGCTGAGCTATATTTTATCTTTATTGGATTAACTGTGACACAGTAGGTTATGTCAAAGGGAATCTGCATGAATATTAAAAGTAAATGTGGTGTGAATAATAGATAACTTACATTAGATGCACCAGCATGCAGTAATTTTTATTCACCTACATAATTAGATTAAAACAAATCTGCTGAATAAAATACATTGTCTTACTATAATCTGGTTTGAAAATACCCAAAAGTTATGGCCATAAGGATGTTTGCTGGTATTTTACATTTAAATACATAATTCACCCTAAGAAATGTTTTCCAAAAGGTTCCTGTAGTTATAAGAGTGGGTGAGAGTGAATATTAACAGTCTGAAGCCAGTAAGAAATACCCTTAAGGTCAAATAAGACTTCTACAATGTTGACATCAGAGTAAAACCACCAACATGTAATTTTTATGTTCATCTCTGGGAAATTACAAGGGATACTAAATTAGCTAGGAAAATTAACCTCCAAAAAGCCCTTATCAGCCACCTAAAAGCCCACCATGATTATTTTCATATGTCAATTTTCTTTTGTCTACTTTAGTTCTACAAAATAAACTTTTTTTTTTTTTTTAATTTTTTTAATGTTTATTTGGGGGGGGGGGGGGAGGGGCAGAGACAGAGAATCTGAAGCAGGCTCCAGGCTCTGAGCTGTCAGCACAGAGCCTGACGTGGGGCTTGAACTCACAGACTGCGAAATCATGACCTGAGCCGAAGTCAGATGCTTAACCGACTGAGCTACCCAGGTGCCCCAAGATAAACTTGTTTTTCTTTTTCTTTTATTGTTAAATTTTTATTTATTTTTGAAAGAGAGAAAGAGACAGAGCGTGAGTGGAGAGGCAGAAAGAGAGGGAGACACAGAATCTGAAGCAGGTTCCAGGCTCCAAGCCATCAGCATAGAGCCCGACCTGGGGCCTGAGCACACAGACCGCAAGATCATGACCTGAGCTGAAGTCGGACACCCAAAAGACCGAGCCACCCAGGCTCCCCGATAAACTTGTTTTTAAGTCAAGCTACATTCCTCTTTTGGGTGGGGGAAAGCTGGCATCAAGATTTCTCAAAACCTCCTGGTCTGTGAGCTGGTATCTTCCCATCCTGCATCATCATCTCCCCAGAGGTTATTTTCCTTTGCTGGAGAAGTTCAGCTATAATCTGTTGTTAACAAAAGGGCGGTTCTAACATGGATTCCACCTAACTGTGGATACTGGTGACTCCCTCATCATCTCTTTCTCTGCTCCTAGAGACTTCAGAATAGTCTGTACCACTACAAGAGTGTCCACGTAGGGAAGTTTAAATGTGGCTCAGCAACGTACATGGGAGGAATGGACATCACTTCTGCTGGTTATGCTGGCAGATATAGTTGGGAGGCTCTCCCCAGAGCTGCATGGTTTATCAAGCAAGTGATGAGTGAGGTTTACTCTCAGGCTAATGGATGGGCTGCCAGTCTTCACTGATCCCCACAGCTCTCCGGTGTGGCAAGAGATGGTGTTGGGCTTTTCTGCTGATCTTGCTCTCCTCCACGTAGTGCCCCAGGTTTCAGTTCCCTCCCTCATCCAGCTCCTCTTCCCCTTTCCCAGCCCAGTGCACCTTGGCTAACTGGCCACATGCCCTGATTTGCCTGAGTCATGTCCTGGCATACTCATTTGCTCCCAGTATAATGAATAATAATGCCTCCTTTAACCTTCAACTTTGACCTGTTTGTGGACATTAAGTTATGTGGTCACCCTTATCTTGTCCAGTCTTGCCAAGGAGGTCATCGTCTGGGTCCCCAGTCCTCTCTTACAACCTGCTGTTACAGCACAAACTTGATTCCTTGTTTCTTTGGGGGTCTTATGCTTGGATTCTTAACAGCCTTATTTTTTTTTCCTCTTCACAAAAAATCAACTCTTACCAGTGAAAGTTTAGGTATCAAAGTTAGGCAACACAAGCTTATTTTGGAAAACCAAGATGGAATATTAACTGTTTTGCTCTCTCTTTAAAGCCCTACTACTCTAATTCACCTTCAGGCAATGTAGATGGCTGATGGTGGAAAATATCATCTACAAAAAAGAAACTCCAAGGGTCATATTAGAAGCCATTTCCTCACTATTCTCCCACTTCCAAGCCCCCATCTTCAATTTGCAATCTCAAGACATTCTTGGCAAACTTTCTGTGCCTGGTGTAAGTTTTGTGAAAAAAATAATAATCGCCATTAATTCTTATTTACTAGCTTTCAGGTTACCTCATGTAGGGTGGGTATTATTATCATTATCTCCATTTAACAGATGTGACAGCTGATGCACAGAGAAGTTAACTCAGCTGTAATAGGTTATGCAGCTCATAAGTGGTTGGGCCAGCAGCTAAGCCTGGGCAGCTTAACTCGAGAGCCCATGCACTTAAAACAGAAGGCATTCCTGAAGACACAAAGCTTGCAGATCTATAACTTGGCAGATTAATCAAAATACAGTATAAACTTCCATTCCTGAGAGAGATGAGGGTATGGTAAGTGCTGTCAGAAACCCGTTTTCACTTGTGTAGTTTCCCCCCAAATGACCCTAAAATCCTCCCAAGAGCAGCTTCCAAAGAAGCCCTTGCCTATCTTCTTCTGACAGGATGGGCCAAAAGTCTTCCCCCAAGAATTGCTCTCTCCTCATAATTATTCACATCTGCGTGCATTTCAGCTCAGAAGCAAGCTCTCTGCAAGGAAAGGGTCAATGGAGGAGACTGGTTAAAAGTAGCAGCAAATCACTCCAAAGGCAGGACGCAGTGTGGCACCTGAGCTCCACCTACTGTGCTTCTGGAAGTTGTCTTAAACCTAGGAGCCCAGCTGGCCCAGAACCCAGGCGCCACTATGCTCCCCAGGTGCCCATGGGCTGTGAGGACCCCACTAGTGAAAGAGCCATCAAAGAGGTTGCCAAGATCAGAAGTCTGGGGCTGCATTCTCTCACAGCTTCTCACGAGAAGTAAGAGTTGCAGGGAATGGACAGAGGTAAAATCTGCAAATGTAACTAGAGGTATGTATTTAAAAGATGAATAAGAACAAATGAATACGTTCTGGAAATCTAATTCAACGTGTATATGCATCAGAGCAGAAATCATTTCAGCCAGTCTCTCATGAGAGTGGATTACAGTACATAAACAGAGCAACTAGCCATTATAAATGTAGAGTGCTTTAGGATTGTCAAAGCAATCACACCAAAATTACCCCAGTGATACCTAATCTCCATCATACATTCAATATATATGTGGACCTATATGATAAGGCGGAATTAATATCTCAAAGACAGGGCTGTTTTTTCCCTGATTGAGTTAGGCGTTTTTCAGTGATGGATGAGGTCAAACCGTGACCGGCAGAATTTGTCAGAATTAACACAGATGTTCCTACATGTGGTGTTTGGGTTGCGATTTTCATTTGTGGGCTTTATTGTTCCTTCTGAACGTTTCACGGCAGTGGCAGATGTTTCCTAAGTGTGCACCCCTTCTATTACTTTACATCCCTTTGCAGAGTGATTTTGGCCCAGGGCCTCCCAGGAGATTACAGCTAGTGAATCTTGTATAAAATGTTTTTCCTTGATCAATGTAATGTATGCATGTAGTCGAAAATCAAATAGAATAGACTGGCTTATAAAATACAGTGAGTGTCTGTCAACTCACAACTCCCCACTCTACTCTCCAAGGGCAATCATGTTTATTTCTGCTTCCCCTGCTTTTGAGAGTTAGACATCATTCTGAATAACTTGTTTATGGGGCTAATTCTTGATGTACAAACTTTATATAGTTTCAGTCAACCTTCCTGCTATTATTGAATAAGATACTCTTTAATATCACTTCCCACACCCTCTTCCCCTTTTCTCAATTCTTAATAGTTATATCACTATTTTAGTGCTCCTAAAAGTTATCCTTGAAACTGCAAATGAAATACATAGCCTCTGATTTCATGTACCATAAATTTTTGAAAATATAGAATGGGTCCCAAATTTCTAAAATATGACTTTTAAGTGTGTCTGTCCTCCCCCCTCTCTCCCACCCCATCCTCTCACCTCCCAGTCTATTTTAAACATTTAATTGTAGCTCTTGCTTTGACTACAGGTTTGTTACAAAAGTTTACAACCACTAAATACCTTAGCATGATTGTAACTAGATAAATATTGCTCATTGTGAAGTCAGAGCATGCTAAACCTCATTGTCTGCAGTTCCTGTGACATCACCCCTCTCACCATCATTTAAATCACAGTGCTCCTAGAAACAAAGTCACTGGTTGTCATCAAAATCAAAGTCATTGGTAAAATTTCTCCTTTACTCCCCTCTACTAATAAATCAAAACCATGCCACATTTTGTGTGTTTTTTTGTTTTTGTTTTTGTATTTGGCCCATGAGTTGTATATTTTTCCGGGCATTTCTTAGTGCCTTTCTTTTTTTCTAGTTGAAATTTGTATCCCTTCATCATGTGTCAAATGTGTTGCAGGCTTTCATTCTCTTTTACTTGATACACATCCCAATCTCTTGAAGATATTTTACTTGGATCCCACTAACCCATGCTCTAATTTGAACTTCTGTCAGCCTATGACTCAACAAGTCTCTCATAATTTTATTTTATTGGTTGTATAATCTCAACAAGTTCCCTCCTTTCAGTGCTGGAGTATATCCTCAAGTAACTTCCTCAGACAGGGTAAGAAGAAACTTCTTGGGGCGCCTGGGTGGCTCATTCAGTTAAGTATCTGACTACTGATTTCAGCTCAGGTCATAATCTCACAGTCAGTCATGAGATAGAGCCCTGCATCTGGCTCTGCGCTGGGCGTGGAACCTGCTTAAGATTCTCTCTCTCCCTCTCCCCTGCCTCTCTCCCACCTCCCCCACCCATTCCCTTTCTCTCTAGGGAAGGAAGGAAGGAAGGAAGGAAGGAAGGAAGGAAGGAAGGAAGGAAGGAAGGAAGGAAGGAAAAGAGTAAACTTCTTGAGTTCTTGCATATTTGGAATGATTTTGTTTTGCTCAGAATGTGACTTGATGTGGGTTGGGGTTTTTTGTTTGGTTGGGTTTTGTTTGTTGTTGTTGTTGTTTTGTTTTGTTTTGTTTTTTAATTTATCCTGCTTATTGGCTACTGGTCTCTTTTATTGCAAAGATTCCTTGTTCTCATAGCTTTGAGGTTTTTGTCTGTTTGTTTTTTGCTCTTTTATTACTATAATACTTTCTTCCTCCACACTCTCTCTGCTTTCTCTCTCTCTGGATATCCTATTAGAGATTTCAACTTCTAAACTCCTCCTCTACATCTTTTATTACTCACCTAATATTTATTTCCTTGTCCTTTTGTTCTACATTCTGAAGTCTTCCAAATTTTCTATTAAGCTTGTTATTATGGTAATCACATTTTTAATTTCTAAGAGGATTGTGATTTCTCTGATCATTTCTTTGCATCTGTTCTTGTTTTTTTAGAGGACATCCCATTTTGATTCTGAGAATCCCAATCACATTTTTTCAAAAGATTTTTTGCTAATTGAAATGTTTATTGAAATCTTTAGTATGCACATGCAGTTGTAAGACATAATATACAGTGATCCCAAGTATACTTTACTCAGTTTCCCCTAAAAACATTTGTGAAACTACAGTATAATATCACAACCAGGATAATGACAATCCACTGATCTTATTCATATTTCCCCAGGTTTACTTAGACTCGTGTGTGTGTGTGTGTGTGTGTGTGTGTGTGTGTGTGTTTAGTTCTATACAATTCCACCACATGTATAGGTTTGTGCATCTGTTACCATAATCAACGTATTGACTAGATCTGTCACCACAAGGATCCCTCATGTTTTCTTTTGACCCTCCACTTCCTTTCCTGCCCCATCATCTACTTGACAACCACTAATCTGTTCTCACATTTGAACAATTTTATCATTTTAAAATGCTATATAAATTAAATCATATATTATGTAACTTTTCACTTATTTTTACTTGGCATGAATTACCTAGAAATTCATCCGAATGTTATTTTTATTGATCTTTTGTTTCTTTTTATTTTTAAGTAGTATACCATGATATGTATGTAACATAGTTTAGCCATTCACCAGCTGAAGGACTTCTGGGCTGTTTCCAATTTGAGGCTATTATAAATAAAGCTGATATGAATATTCACGTATAGGTTTTGTATGAACGTTATTTCTCTGGGATAAATATCCAAGAGTGCAACTGTTGGGTCCTATGATAGTTGCATATTTAGTTTCATGAAAAACTGCTGAACTCTTTTGCAAAGAGATGACTGTGCCATTGAACATTCTTATCAGTAATGTATGAGTGACCTGGTTTCTCCATATCTTCACCAGCATTCTGTGTTCTCACTTTTTTCTTATTTTAGCTACTTTAATAGTTGTATAGTCATATCTCATTATACTTTTAATTTGCATTTCCTTGATGCAAATATCTTCAGTGAAATGTCATATACATATATTTTGCCTATTTTCTAATTAGGTTCTTTATTTTTTTCCTGCTGGGTTTGGGTAGTATTTTATATATGGTAAATATCCATTCTTTATTGGGTACATGGTTTGCAAAAATTTTCTCCCAGTCTTTAGCTTGCCTTGTTAGCTTCTCTCTATGGATGTTTGCAGTACAAAAGTTTTATATATTGATGAGGTTCAATTTATGAACTTTTCCTTTTCCCTCTCATTTTTTTTTTTTCATGTTTTTCGTGTCAAGTCTATGAAATGTCTGCCTATACCTAGGTCCCAAAGACAGTTTTCCTATGATTTTATTTTCTAAAATTTTAAAGTATCTTTTACTTGTTTATTTATTTTTGAGAGAGAGAGAGCGAGCACATGAACATGAGCTGGGGAGGGACAGAGAGAGAGAGAGAGACAAAAAAAGAAAGAATCCTGAGCCCAACATGAGGCTCAGTCCCATGAACTATGACATCATGACCTAAGCTGAAATCAAGAGTCCAACACTTAACCAACTAAGGCACCCAGGTACCCTGTTTTTAAAATTTTTTATCAATTTACATTTTATATCTAAATCTATGATCCATTTTGAGTTAATTTTTGTACAAGATGTAAGGTTTCAGTCAAGGTTCGTTTTTTTTTTTTTCCTTTTTTGCCTATGGATGTCCAATTGCTCCAGCACCATTTTTGAAAAGTCTGTCCTTCCTCCAGTGAATTACTTTTGGATCTTCGCCAAAATCAATTGGGCATATTTGTGTGGATCTATTTCTGGGTGCTCTTTTCTGTTCCATTGATCTATGTGTCTATCCCTCTGTCAACACCTGCTGTCTTGATTACAGTGGCTATATAGTAAACATTAATACGTGAGTGACTCCTCCCATTTTATCCTTCGTCAAGGTTGTTAGCTATTCTAGGGCTTTTGCCTTTCCATGTAAATTTTAGAACAAGCTTGTCTATGTGTATAGAAACACTTGCTGGGATTTTGATAGAAATTTCATTAAGCTGATAAATCAATTCAGGGAGAATTGACATCTTTACTATGGTGAGTTTTCCAATTCATAAACACTGCATGTCCCTCCATTTATTTAGGTCTTCCTTGATTTCTTTCATTAGCATTTTATAATTTTCAGCATACAGATCCTATATATGTTTTGTTAACTGTAAACCTAAGTATTTCCATTTCTTTGGGTGATTTTAAAATGGTATTGTGCTTTTTATTTTGGTTTCCACATGCTCACTGTAGTATACAGAAATGGCATTTATTTATTTTTTTTGCATGTTGATCTTACACACTGTGACCTTGCTGAACTTATTAGTTCTAGATGTTCTTTTACAGATTCTTTGGAATTTTATACATAGAAGACAATATCATCTGTAAAAGAGACAATTTTATCTCCTCCTTTCCAATCTGTATGTCTTTTACTTCATCTTCATTATTTCAGTAGCTAGAATTTTCAGTAATGTAGAATAAGAGTGGTGAGAAAGGACATCCTTGCCTTGCTCTTGATCTTAGAAGGAACGCATTCCACCCCCCACCATGGTATTGTGTATTTTTTTGTAGATGCTCCTTATCAAGTTGAGGCAATTCCCCTAAATTCCTAACTTTCTGAATTTTTTATATCATTAACGTGTGTTGAATTTTGTCAAATTTTTTCTCTGCCACAATTAAGATGATCATATGCTTTTTCTTGTTTACTTTGTGGATATGGTGGATTAAACTGATTTTTTTTTTTTTGAAAGGGAGAGTGAGAGAGTGCAAATGAGGGAGCGGCAAAAGAAGAAAGAGGAAGAGAATCCCAAACAGGCTCCATGCTCAACATGGATTCAATTTGCAAATTATTAATTTGCTGAAGATTTTTTGCATTTAAGTTCAGAAGAGGTATCAGTGTATAGTTTCCCATTTTTTGTACTGTCTTTGTCTGGTGTTAGTATCAGGGTAAGGGAATCTATGCCATCTTGTCCAGACTGGAAGTCTTCAATTCACATTTTTTTTTTTAAGTTCTATTATGTTACTTTTAAATTTTCGTAATTATTTGTTTACTTTTGTCTTTCTTCTTCTGTACTTCAGGATTTCTTAAATATGTAGTGATTCTTACTTTTCTATTGATACAAGTATGGAGTAAGAGCTCCATGCAACTGGATGGGGCTTGTCTACTTCATTTTACAACGTATAGGCAGAGAGAAAGCCATCAGTACATGAAATACTATTAACTTTCTGAAGGACAAAGGTTATTTTAAAACTCAGAGAGAAAGAACAGAGCAGAGATGCTGCCCCCAGAGTATACACAAAGAAATCTGCTGATTAGAAGGAAAATGATATCAGCAAAACCTCTTAGAGGTGTGAGCCATAGCAAATGAGATGGAAAGGAGAAGTGAGAAGTAGCAATGAAAGCGCATGATTATTTCCAAGTTCTACATTTGGAATTGTCCACTTTTTCCACCTCTTCCCTGTCTTCTGTTTTGCTTTGTTTTATCTGCAGATAAGATCTTCTCGAAGTAAGGTAAAAGTATGGTAGGCAGAAGTTAGGGCAGCTACCTTAGTGGCTGGACTCAAGAAAAAATTGTCCTTCATTACAGCTTTATAGATATCCAGATATTAAATGGCTGTCTCCTAGCTTATACACTCATGTTTTCAGGTTACTATTTTGAATCAAAGTCTAGTACAATATGTTATTAAATTTCTCTTAGGAAGTATTGATCTATGCCTGAAGAGAATGATAGAGTTTTCATCCAGTTTTTCTCTTTATAGCAAGAGTAGGAAACATCCCCCTGATTTTAAAGCACTAACCAACTGGCAAACTCTCCTACTTCCTCATCTATGAATAACATGGTACTTAAAACTTTACCTTCGATCTCTGGTCTTAAGATCCCCCTTCCACTCTCTCCTTTGTGATCCTAGTTCCATAAGGCTGGGCAGTGCCTGGGATGGACAGCAGAAGCTATCCAAGACTCGACCAAAGGCAGAATGGGGCTTCAGGTATAGAATGTGATGAAATCTGAAAAAGGCCAGCACAAGGCCATCAAGCACCAAAAACTGTATCCATCAGGTAGGTTTACAGGGCAGGCAGAGCACAAAAATGTACTATCTTTTGTTGTTTTAATGAAAAGGCTTATTATAGCCAAGCAAGACCCTGGAATATTGTAAGGGCTTTAGGTGTAGATCAAAAAGCACTGCTCTTAGAGATTGGAAAGGGGCTCAGATGTCATCAGTATCATTGCTGACAGAAAGTCTGATTGAATTACTTCCAATGGCAGGGAAGTCACTATTGTAGGAGATTGCTCATACCATCAGAAAATATTTCTTCCATGAATAGTTCAACACATACAACTCCCTAAAACAAGGCGACTGTATTTTGGTTTGCCCATAGCAGTTCCAGTTTATACCTTTCATCCTGATATGACTATTAAGTGTGCTCCCTTTCACCCTCAAAAGTTTCTTGGTCATCTGCCTACAATTGCCATATTTTAGTTGTAGTTTTGTCCCTGAAACTATAAAAAGGTCTCAATATATGAAGATAATCAGTACCCAAAAAAGGAGACCACCTAAAGTTAATACATTTAAAAAAAAATTTTTTTTAACCTTTATTTATTTTTGAGACAGAGAGAGACAGAGCACAAACGGGGGAGGGTCAGAGAGAGAGGGAGACACAGAATCTGAAACAGGCTCCAGGCTCTGAGCCATCAGCACAGAGCCTGACGCGGGCTTGAACTCACGAACCGCGACATCATGACCTGAGCCGAAGTCGGACACTTAACCGACTGAGCCACCCAGGCACCCCAAGTTAATCCACTTTAAATGGGAACCAAAATCTCATGGGAAAAGTGAAAAAGAAAATGTTTGAATGAGCCAGTACTTTGAAAATGGAACTTAATAGTATAGAAAAGACACATGTTTATCTTGGGCCACTAATGGAATTTAGGTAAGAAATGCATCTATATACTAATTCCTAGGCTTGGTTTTTCTTTTTTCTTTTTTTTTTTTTTTTTTCAACGTTTATTTATTTTTGGGACAGAGAGAGACAGAGCATGAACGGGGGAGGGGCAGAGAGAGAGGGAGACACAGAATCGGAAACAGGCTCCAGGCCCCGAGCCATCAGCCCAGAGCCTGACGCGGGGCTCGAACTCCCGGACCGCGAGATCGTGACCTGGCTGAAGTCGGACGCTTAACCGACTGTGCCACCCAGGTGCCCCTAGGCTTGGTTTTTCTTAAGAGGCAAAAAAATTTAGATATGAAATATTGATAGAACATTTATTAATTGCATCTTACCTTTATATTACTACAAAGTAGATAATTTTTGCAAAGGTATTCAAAAGTTTCCACCATTTTCCCAGGGATTTCTCTTAATCCTTATTTTTTTTAAATATGAAATTTATTGTCACATTGGTTTCCATACAACACCCAGTGCTCATCCCAACAGGTGCCCTCCTTAATACCCATCACCCACCCACCTATCCCTCCCACCCCCCATAAACCATCAGTTTGTTCTCAGCTTTTAGGAGTCTCTTATGTTTTGGCTCGCTCCCTCTCTTAATCCTTATTATTACACTAATCTTATTTGAAGTATCAATCAAACCATCTTTGCACCTTCTTCAGGCTTCATTTGGACAGCCATACTTTTCAGTGGCTTCACATGGAATCTATTAGTTCTCCACCATCACTTTCATCAATTCTATGAAATCCTGAACGGTTTGCAAGATAATCTGCAATTTCCCCATGCAATACATTACTCTGATCTGCATTATATTGTGGACCACTGATCAACATCAGAGAATGGGGGAGAATGAAAGACCAAAAAAATTCGATGTGATAGGTATGGTTTTATGTCAGTATTGAGAAGTAAAGGTGTTTTATGTCTGAGCTTTTGAAAATATCAGAACTTAATTAAAATTCAGGTATGTGTTCTGTGTCTACTTTTAATAGCAATAATAATAAGTACCATTCTTGAACAATTACTGTATGTTAAGCTCTTCATTAGGCAGTATGGATACAGAACTGAATATATACTCTTTAACAGCAACCAAACAGCTTAAAAAGCAATTCAGATAAATTAAAAGACAACGATCTAGGTAAACAGGTAATCAGCAATCTCTTAGTGGGTGGGATATTTGATGAATGAGTAGAGTTTGGCCATTTAAAAATGTGAAGTGGGGGAAGGTGGCACCAGGCAGAGCAAGCCTGGGAACCTTTGTGAAGTTCAAAGATGGAAATACCAGGGCACTTTCTAAGAACTGTACTGACAATTTTTCAAAAATGGATGGAGCATGGCATACAGTACCAAGGAATAGGACTACAGAGGTTGTTATGACTAAGCATTAATTGGCCAATAAGTGCAACAGAATAAAAGAAGTTATTGTGGATGACTAAGAACTGAGAAGGAAAAGCCCATTCAATCAGTATTGCCCTAACCACCACCTCTAAACTATGATACTGAGGCACTTTCTTAAAGTTTTCTAACCCAGTGGTTTTTCCACAGTATATTATTGTGTTGCTTTCTCACTAGCAATAGATAATTATATTAGCCTAGTAAAAAAGAGCCAGTGTGGTTAGTAGATAGATAGATAGATATAGACAGACCAATAAAAAGGTAGGAAAACGGGATTTTTTTTGTACCCAAAATATTTTTAAGTACTCCAATTGTATTCCTTTATATGCTAACACTTGCAGAGTGCATCCATAGTCTTTGACTATTTCCAATTCTTATCTTCAACCAACTAAGATAGGCTCAAGACCACCTATCAAATGTAAAATTATTCTGGCAAGTTATTTTGGATTAAGTTTTCATATAGCAGAGTTATACTTAGCCAAGAAAACAAGATTTCTCAAATATGACCCTGAATATGACTGATTATAAAATATGATATGAAAGAAACCCTTTTAATTAATTTTGACTTGTAGTTTCTTTTGAGAAAACGCCTTTTTTTACTGTAAAATTATGTAAATCATGGGAAATAACCTACCTTGTGTAATTGAGTGTTGTAGGTTGAATTTCCTTGAAGCACACTCTGTGACAGGGATTTGAAGATGCACGATGAATTGAGTTAGTGCTGTTAAAAAAAAGTCTTGTAAGGGAGGAAGTGAATCAGGATAGAGGGGAGGTAATAACTGAGCAAGGATGTGGTCTCAATCCACAAGGGCTCTGGAGCATAAATTGTACCACAGTATTATTTCCTTAAGGCAGGAGCTTAGCTTTTGTATTCTCCTAGCACTCAGCCTTTGGCTATGGCCTTTCCTTGGGATGCAGGATGATACTTAAAAGCCCATCAAATAAAACCAATTACTACAAAGCAGAAGGTCATCTGTGAGCATTTACAGCCAATATTCACAGCATCCTGCTAAAGAGGATTGGGTGGGGTACCAAAACAACATCCAGAACAGTCCACTCCTTGTACTGCTAAACACACTTGTTTCTCACATTCCATTCACTCAATCCAGTATCCAGACATAGCCACTCCAGGATTCTATGGCCACAGTTTCTAGGGAGATTTACAAGAAAGGAATTTGTGGGTCAAACTATAGCACCCAGTGTTATATTTAAACCTGAAATCATGTTGATATTACTGTTTCCATCCTTTACCATCAATTCTAGACTTCTCTCACTCTTAGTTCGTAATTCTGCTACCCTACGTGTCTTGTCTGATGGGATGACCCAGATTCTCACCACTAAGTATCTCAAGGCCCTTTTAAGGTTATGGTTGCCAATTTACTGAACATAAGAACACTAAGACATGGGGGTGTCTAGATGGCTCAGTTGGTTAAGTTTCTGACTCTTGGTTTTGGCTCAGGTCATGATCTTGCAGTTCATGGGTTCAAACCCTGCATTGAACGAAATCTGCACTGAGAGTGCAAAGCCTACTTGGGATTCTCTCTCTCTCCTTCCCTCTCTGCCTGCCTGTTTCCCTCCTCTCTCAAAATAAATAAATACATACATACATACATACATAAACATTAAAAAAAAAAAAAAAACACCAAGACATGTCCTAGTGGATTACCTTAATACCAAACATATTCTTTCCTACGCCAGTATGTAGCAGCATTCCTACTATTTATGATATTCAGAGACAATTACCCCTTCTAGTATGGTAACTCTTTTCTGTGCCTACTGGTCTACTAGTACAGGAGCTCACAGTGATCAGGTAGCAAACTTAATTTTAAATTAAGTGAGACTCTGACTGTGTTTTTCTGGAGGAGTGCCTCCGTATCTGGGAACTAGGACCACTAGACTAACAATCCCAGATTGTGGGGATGGAAATCACAAATCCCCCCATAAAGTCTCTAAAAGTAATTAAGAACAGGACCTTTTCTACTTCTACCCTTTGCTTCCCAGATCCATGTATTCTACCTTCTTGGAACTCAGACACATATAATAGCCATCCACTTGTATCTCAACATTCTGAAAGCCAATGGTATTTAGATAGAGGGGAAACTGGGAAGGTATCTTAGACTGATCCCTCCAAAACAGAACTTGAGATAAGGGTCCAAATGTAAGGGACTTATTTAAGTGGTAATCACAGGAAGCTTCAAGAGGAGTTGGAAAATGAAACAGGAAAGACAAGAAAACCAATACACATGTATCAGTGAACAGGTTACTTCTGTGGGCAACTCTGACTCGATCCCAATGGAAGCCGATGGAGAGACTGTGAAATACACCTCAGAGTTTTCTACCTGAGGGGCTAGGAAGCTAATGCATTTATTTTTTAATTCTCATCCATAAGTGGTTGAGAGCTACTCCATTTTGCCATCTATGTGGATGAAAGAGAGAGAGCCCTCAGGTAGACAGTTGTAGAAGTTGTAGAACACACTGTGGGCAGAAGTGGGTAGTAAGACACCATAATGGGAATGGTGAATGCCAAGGGGATATGGTGGGGGCACTGACAGAATTTATTGGTAGGCATCCTAAACACATGAAATTAAGTTTCTAGCACCCAGTGCATCATGGGCTTGTAAGAGATATTTAGCCAGTTACCTAAGGGAAAATAAAGTTACATTTCTTATATATTGGATTTTGTGGATGAACATTTATATACCTTAAAGTTAAATCCATAGTTTACCTTGATATGGGAAAATCAATTCAGAATGTTGCTATTTATAACACCAGGGCCATGAAGAGAATGACTGGTCTGGAGTTGAGAATTTGCATTACAGCTTCTAGTGGGCTTCACTTTCTCCCTTGGTAAAAAGGCAAACACTTAATTCCAAGGAGTTTAGTTTCTGTAAAGAGCATTAACGTTCTGGGGTAAGAGGAACTATAAAAGACACCATAAAAGTTGACAGATCTCAATTTAGTGGTAAAGAAGTACAAATGGCACATATCAGAGCTGTGTTGGCCAAGACCCTATAATTACAAACATTTAATAAAATTAATTTAATGGCCAATAAGCCAAAATTTTATTTTATTTTATTTTATTTTAAATATTTCCTCCAGTCGCAAGGAGTTGAACTTTTAATTTTTTTTTTCAACGTTTATTTATTTTTGGGACAGAGAGAGACAGAGCATGAACAGGGGAGGGGCAGAGAGAGAGGGAGACACAGAATCGGAAGCAGGCTCCAGGCTCTGAGCCATCAGCCCAGAGCCCAACGCGGGGCTCGAACTCACGGACCGCGAGATCGTGACCTGGCTGAAGTCAGACGCTTAACCGACTGCGCCACCCAGGTGCCCCAAGCCAAAATTTTAAAAAGCATATGTGAGAATCAAATAAAATGGAATAAAAGAGTTCATTTTAGACTTTTAAGGAAATTATGGACTAATGATTTCTGCAGCAAGCTTATGACAAAACAACTCCAGACGTCATAAACACTGAACTAAGTCTGAAACTCTAAGGCCAACCAGATACATAATCTTCCATGTGTAAGGGAACAACAGTAAGGGAACAACAGTAACAGTAATTTTACTTATTTGAAAGGAATAAGCATAAAGAGCTCCAACAAAGATAGTAATATGGTATAGTAGAATGAATATAAGATGTTAGTCAGAAGATCTGGATTTTAATCTTATCTTCAGCATTACATGACTAGGAAAACTTGGACATTTCTAAACTTTGCTGAACCTACTTCCTAAAAGTAATAATACCTTTCTATTCAGATTACTGCAGGGTTATAGTAACTGAGATAATATGTATAAAAGTAGTGTGTAAATCACGTATGCTTAATACAATTAAGGCCTTAGTTGCAGAGCAGAGACAATTAGCCAGATCCAACAAATAAAAACCACCTACCATGCAATTACAAAGAAAAGATGGATGCTAGGTAGAAAAGGTAATTTTGTATAGACCATTGAAAATAGGAAATTTTGTCTGAATCACTGTAGTAGCAGGTAGGACTTCTAGTCCTTAAGTTTATCTGGTCCTTTCTCATACTGGACATGTGGGAGGATAACCTTTCCCTGCCCTTCTGGATCTGGAGCCATGTGTCTAGTTCTAGGCTAAGAGTCTGTTAGCAGAAGCGGTATCTGAGTCTACTGGGCTAAAGCTCTAATAGCCGATGCAAAGCCCTCGTGCATTTCCTCACCAACCACGGGGACTGAGGAGGTCACAGTTGAGTTGATGGAACCAAAAATCAAAGCCCAAATGAACAGAAGAACCTTGCCCTGGAGGGTCACCTGGACCCACAATAGACTTTGCATGAGCAGGAAATAACCTCTATGACACTCTGAGTTTGTTTTGTTTATTGATTTTTGTTACTGCAGCATAACTCAGCCTATCTTCACTAGTACAGTCACTGAGATAACTGCCTGGGGTTTCTATGTTGCTACATATGACACAACCACAGAGCTCTGCTGACATTAAACTTTAGACATCAGACTCTCATAAATGCTACTAATAAGGAAAACGGTTTTTGGTATTATTCACCAACTTTTCTTTAAGCTGCATCTTAACAATGCTAGAAAAATTGGCTGGTTTAGTAAAAGCAGAAAAAAACACATAAGTTACTTTCCTTCACTCACAAATAATGCTTTCACAGACATGTTTAGTCACTACTGAATTTTTCCACTATCCTAAATTTAGTTTATATTATTTACAAAATATGTACTATAATTCATCTGGCTAGTTGCACCATGGTTTCCAAGACAATAAGATGGAGATGATTTTGTGATATTTACTTATGATCCCACATTCTTCTAAAAGGATTTCAGACTAAATGACAATTTATTCTCCAACTTCCTTAACTGCTCTTATTCCATAGCAAACTGTATTGCTATGAACCAATCATGAAAGGAATGAAATTAAGTATAAGGATGGATATGTCCATTCATATTACAAAATATAGATTATAAAGCCATAGAATGAGCACCCACAAATATATCTCTGCCATTACCACAAAAATCTCCATGGCTCTGGGCAAATTATATATAGTCTATTGCCATTTCTATGTCTTTGAAATTGGGGATGTGTTTGCCATTCCAAACATACTGTAGCAGGAGAGACAGGTAGCCTTGGGGAAAGAGAATTTGTATAGAGAGTAAGAAAACATTCCAGGAGCACTCAGCTCATTAGAAAAGAGACAGACTTACAAAGTAAAATCAAAAAGAACATTTAAATTGCAGTAGTTCATCAAGTATATAGTTGGTTTTTAATTTCTCTTTTATTTTGAAAGAACTGACTGGAAAAGAATAACTGCCACTTAGAGTGGAGAGGAGTCATGGGATGGATTTCTGAAGAGGAAACTGTGTTTCCTACATGGCTTTGGATTAGTCTCTTAAACACAAATCAATGTCCCTAACCTTTGAGATATGTGGTATGGTGATTTGGAGCTTTGTTATTGATCCTCATTGTATTGTGGTTGTCAAAGTGCGGTTACCTGGACCAGCAACAGAAGCATCACTTGGGGGAATTTCTAGAAATGTGAACTTGGCCCTACCCCATCTATCAAATCAAAAATTTAGGTAGGGCAAGGCAATCTGTTATAACAAGTCCTGCCTGTGGTCTTTATGCATGCTGAAGTTTGAGAAACATTGGGCAAAAGGGTCTTTCCTTAGAAATCTGCAAAAAAATACTCCAATGCATTAAATATATTCTAGCATTCAGAAATCAGATATAAATTGAGCACCTATAAGATCCTTCCTAACAGAGAATCTATATTTTTTGATTCTCTTAGATTAAGATCTGACTCCCTAAATTTCAAAATGGAGCTAGTTTTTATGTTTAAGTAATAAACCCCTGAAAATATGCGATTTATATTGGAAGTGCTGACACAATCTTAATGATAGCATTGCAAATGGCGATGCTATAATTAAGCTTCGATCTCCTTTGGAAAAAAAGAGGGAGAGAGAACGTGAAGAAGGAGGTTACTGTTCAATGAACTGCTCTGTCATTTGCCGCAGTGATTCTTAATTGTGTCTCATTACGGCAAGATGATCATTACTCTACTTGTCTGTCTGATTTAGAGACCACTAAAAGTGTCTTGTAACACGCAGCCGTCTCCCGTGCAACAGTCCTTTGGCTCTCACCCTCATTACTCAGAATCTGTCCAATTATTTGTCATTAAAGTAATAAAAAGGACTGCAGCAGAAAATGTGGGAGGTAACTGTTGGAGGTCTGCCCAGGGAGGAAGAAAAAATGCAAACTGTTTTCAAGGCACTGGGAAGGTGACATCGTTAATTAAGTGTTAGGGAATATGCAAATCAGTCCCACTCTCAAGAGACTGTAATAAAACTGAGAAAACATTATTATCACTGCAAGTAAGAGAAGGCCGTGTTGCCCCATCTGGAAGACTATGTCATTTTCTAGTGGAGACTCCAGCAAGGAGGGGAGGGGGCTGGGGAAGAGATGAAGAAGGTGGAGTTGTTCAGGGCCATTGAGTGTGCTCAGGCTGTTAAGAGTTCAGAATTAAGGTGTCAACATGGAGGGCCAGTGGATTACAACTTTTAATGAGGGATGTTTGTCTAATCACAGGATTTGCACACCCAATTTCCTCTGCAAAATGACTTACAACTCATCAGCAGGCAGTGTTTTTGTAGGTTAAAGGAAGGGGAAAGGAAGTGAGGGGGAGGCTGACAGCTGGCATAGTAGGCATCTTGGGTGTTGTTCCAAAGGTGGTAATGAAGCAAAGCACTTAGAGGTACGTGGACACTTGCTTATTTATTAAAAATATACTGAGCACCAACAAAGGCCTCTGGGTTTGCTCAAGCTGAAACCTCTGTTTGGAGTGCCTTTTCTCTTGTCCTCCTGTATCTTGTTGCCTTGGCCAACTCATTTCTCATCTTTTGTTGTTTGTAGTAAGAGTCAATTACTCATGAAAACTATCCCTTATTCCCATCCCAGATAAGTATACCAAAGCAAAAATGAGAAAAACAACAACAACGGCAAAAACGTGTGCTTGCCATGTAAATGCAGCTTCAAGGCTGCTCTTGCTTCCTTATTCCATCCAGTTTCAGATATTTATATAAAACCTTCCTATATGGAAATATTGGAGCCATACCTGACTCTAGAGTTCCCCAGGTGGATTTTATTTAATCACAAGGAAATTAAAGTCTTCTCAATAACTTTTAGGAAAAGCCATCTTGCATACTGCATTAGTTAATGACTGCTTAATTAAGATGTTTAATTAATACTCTGTATGTCTGTATGTCAGCTGGGCTTACACAGGAACTTTGGCCACTTGGAGGTTGGGTTAGATGACCCTGCTACTGGGTAGGCTGGGCCTACTCACATATTTAGGTGTCTGTTGGCTCTAAGTTGGCTGAGAAGTGCCTTAATTTGGACAGTTGGGCTCTCCTTCACAGGGTCTCTAATTTTCCAATAGGCTAGCATATGTGAACCAAGTTGGCAATACACTTCTGGGAGAGAGTGGAAATATGCAAGAGGTTAAGGCATAGGCTTGGAATTTGTGTGCTTTCACTTTTGTCCCATTTTATTAACCAAAGATTAATTCTAGAATCAAGGGGTGGGAATTCACTCTATTACTTAATGGGAGGAGCTACAATGTGACAGGCTTAGAGACAGGCAATATTGAAGAATTAAGGTACTCAATTCCTATTTGCATGAGTGCACAGAGCTGAATGTCCTATGCTGTATGGATCGTGTGTGTGTGTGTGTGTGTGTGTGTGTGTGTGTGTGTGTGTGTGTAGGAGAGGTATCTTATTTATGCCAAAAACCACTTTCAAAAGATTGCAATAAAATGGAGAAAACTGGTTCCTTCCGACAACAGAATGAACTTCCTTGCTGTATTAATTTCCTGAGGCTGCTGAAGCAAATTACCATGAACACAGGGAAATTTAAAAAGGTAAATTTATTTTCCCACAATTCTGTAGGATTGAATCCTGAAATCTTCCTCTTCTCTTGTAAGTATATTTGCATTGAATTTCGGGCCCACATGGATAATCCAGGATGGTTTTCTCATCCAAAAATCTTTAACTTAATTATATCTGCAAAATAAGGTAATATTCACAGGTTCTGGGGATTAGGAATAGACATGTCTTTTCAGAGGTCACTATTCAGCCCACTGCAGTCTACCATCTACCCACACTCAAGTATGCACGTCATTTCCACATGCAAAATACATTCATCTCATCTCAAAATCCCCCAAAATCTCAACTTACTATAAGCATCAACTCAAATTTAATCTTTCATTGAATATCATCAACTCACAAGTCAAAAATCACATCAAAATCATCTAAATTATGTATGGGTGAGACCCTTAGTATGATCCATCCTGGAACAAAACTCCTCTCTATCTGTCTGTGAATCTGTAAAATTAGGTCACAAGTTACCTGTTTCCAAAATTCAATGGTGGGACAGACATAGTATATAACAGTTATAGACATTCCCCTTCCAACAAAGAGAAAATGTAAGGAATAAAGGAGTCACTAGTCCCAAGCAATTTTAAAATCCAAAGGGGAAAATCCCATTAGGTTTCAAGGACTAGGAATAATCCTCTCTGGCTCAAGACTAGACTCTGGGCCAGTGGCTCTGCTGGGTAGGCCTATGGCAGCTTGGCTGGCTTCTGCTCCTGCACAGCTCAGCAGGCCTCTCTGCCTCTCAACCTGTGGCTCCACTCTTCAAGCCAAGTCTTAAAGACTCACTCTTCAAGTCTTCTGTTTTTTGGTTTTGTTTTGTTTTGTTTGAAGAGTAGCACAGACTGAGCATTATAAACTAAGTAGCTCTATCAGCTTGTTTCTTTCCCATTGGCTTTTGGAGGTCCAACAGACCACTTTCACTTTGCCCTGTCTCTCTATTCCCTTCAGTTCAAACTAGCAGTGTCTCTGATGATACAGCATTCTCAAAAACCTTTTGGGTATTCTGTGTATGTCACAGGGATACACACCATTAGACAAGAGAGTTCCCCACATATTTTTCCTGGGAAACCTCATCTCTCCTTCTTCTGAGATTCTCTGAGATTCTTCTGAGAGGACTGGATCTATGAGTCACATACCCAATCGCCTCAGCAAAAGACTGTTCATACACACCCTTGACCTTCTCTCCAGGGTACATTTTCCTAACAATGAATCTCCCAAGTTTAGCACCTTTTGAAATCAGAATATACTCAGAGTTTCCCAAATAATTAACAGCTTGCTCCTTTTTGCTTAACAGTTTCTTCCTCAATTTATCTCTTTCCCCTTGCATTTTACTATAAGCAGCAAGAGGAAAACAAGCCACACCTTCAACACTTGGCTTGGAAAACTCCTCAGTGAAATATCCAAGTTCTTTGCTTAAAAGTCTATGTTCTACAGATTTAATGCAATCCCTATCAAAATACCAACAGCATTTTGCACAGAAGTAGAACAAACAATCCTAAAATTTGTATGGAACCACAAAAGACCCCAAATAGCCAAGGAAATCGTGAAAAAGAAAGACAAAACTGCAGATATCACAATTCCAGACTTCAATTTATATTACAAAGCAGTAGTAATTAAAACAGTATAGTACTGGCATAAAAACAGACACATAGATCAATGGAATAGAATAGAAAACTCAGAAACAAACCCACAATTATATGGTCAATGAATCTTCAACAAAGGAGGAATGAATATACAAAGGGGAAAAGTCTCTCCAACAAATGGTATTGGGAAAATTGGATATCTACATGCAAAAAAAAAAAAAAAAAAATGAAATTGGACCACTTTCTTACACCATACACAAAAATAAACTCAAAATGAAGTAAACACTTAAATGTGAGACCTGAAACCATAAAAATCCTTAATAAGAACACAGGCAGTAATTTCTTTAACATCAGCCATAGCAACAATTTTCTGGATGTATCTCCAGACAAGGGAAATAAAAGCAAAAATAAACTATTGGGACTACATCAAAATAAAAACTTTCTGCATAGTGAAGGCAACAATCAACAAAACTAAAAGGGAACCTACTGAATGGGAGAGGTTATTTACAAATAACATATCTGATCAAGGATTAGTATCCAAAATACATAAATGATACAGTTCAACACCCAAAAGACAATTAATCCAATTTAAAAAATGGGCAGAAGACATGAAGAGATGTTTCTCCAAAAAGAGATAGATAGTCAACAGACACACAAAAAGATGCTCAACATCACTCAACATCAGAGAAATACAAATCAAAACTGCAATGAGATAGCACCTCACACCTGTCAGAATGGCTAAAATAAAAAATACAAGAAACAACAAGTGTTGTCTAGAATGTAGAGAATTACATTATGGGAATGTAAACTGGTGCAGCCACTGTGAAAAACAGTATGGATGTTCTTCAAAACATTAAAAATCACAGTAATCACACTACTGGGTATTTACGTAAAAAATACAAATACCCTAATTCAAAGGGATACATGCATCCTTATGTCTACTGCAGCATTTCAACAATAACCAAACTATGGAAGCAGCCCAAGTGCACATGGTTTGGTTATTGCACATACACACACACACACACACACACACACACACACACACACACACATGAATATTATTCAGCCATAAAAAAAAGAATGAAATCTTGCCATTTGCAACAATGTGGTTAGTCCTAGAGAGGATAATGTTAAGTGAAATAAGTCACTCAGAGAAAGACAAATACCATATGATTTCATTCATATGCAGACTTTAAGAAACAAAACAAATGAGCAAAGAAAAAAAGAGAGAGAGAAACCAAGAAATAGACTCTTAACTACAGAGAACAAACTGATGGTTACCAGAGGGAAGGTAAGTTGGGGGATAGGGGAAATAGGTAACAGGAATTAAAGAATACACTTACCATGATGAAAAAAAAAGTCTATGTTCTATACAAGTACGGAATGCCATTTAGCCAGTTTTCTGTTACTATATAACAAGGATTGCCTTTCCTCCAATTTCCAATAATATCTTTCTTATTTTCTCTTAGCCATCAGAGTCTTTAACATCCAAATTTCTACCAATGGTCTACTCAGAGCAATTGATTTATTTTATCATGCATCTCAAAAATTTTCCAGCCTCTACCCATTGCCCAATTTCAAAGCCACTTCTGCATTTTAGCAGCACCCTACTCCTAGTACCAAAATCTGTATCTATTTCCTGCAGATGCTTAACAAATGATCACCAACTAAATGGCTTAAAACTACAGAAATGTATTCTCTGACAGTTCTGGAGACTAGAAATTCAAAGTCTAGCACAGTCATGCTTCCTCTGGAGATCTTGGGGAGAATCCATTTCTTGCCTCTTTCAGCCTCTGGTGGCTCCAAGCATTTCTTAACTTGTAGCCGCATCACTCCAATCTCCAAATCTCCAAATCCAGGTCAAATTACCTCCATATCCCATGCTCTTATATGGTACTGGTTTCCAGAAAATACTGTTAGTTTTTCCAGTAAGTTTCTTACGGATTTGCAAACTTCAAAGGAAGTAAGAAGTCCCATTCAGTTTTATCACTCCACATCTCATCTCTAGAGACAAAGTTCTGGGTTTTACCTCTCATCTGAATTTTAGTGAGTCTATGTGACTTATACTTTCCAAATTCAAAAGTACAAAAAATTCTTCAAAGAAGTATAAAGTGTCTCAAATGTAGCAGCCCATTTGAGTAGCCTTCATTCACACTACTCAAGCCCACTTTGAGGCCAGACTTTGCAGTGTGTAATATCCCAGAACAAACAAATCCAACTCTAAAAGCACTGGCAAGTTGATGCTTATTTTACAAATTTTTGATGGTGATGGAGAATTCACACCACACACCAGATGGCCATAACCTAGAAGAACAATCTTAGTAGACATCTTTGTTTTCCTAGAGTTCCCACCCCTTTATTATCCAGTTTAGGACTTCTTTCTCCCTCTTTCTCTATAGTCTGTTCAAATGCTCTGTTTGAGTACCCAACTCAGTAAATAATACTGCATTAAAAAGGAGAGTTGGCTACTAAACAGTCATTTTGATTTCTTCTCCCTCACGTAAGTTAGTGATAATGTCAAGGCATTCCAGAAGGGATTCACATTTTGGGGGTGCATGCTATAAATTTAGTTGCTTTCATGTAAGTAAAGAATTAAAGATTAAAATTCAATATTAATGTTACTATTCTCATTTTTACCTAGGGCAGAATTGAGTCTCAGAGAAGTTAATTGATTTGTCCATGTCTACTCAGTTAAGAAAGCTGAAGAACCAGGTTAGGGCTCCAATCCACATAGATTTTGCTTATTCCTGATTGAATGGCTTGGCACAAAGTCCTCTGTAGGTACTCAAAATATTAACTGACTAAATGTATACTCAATACATATGAATTTATACCTGCACTATGGTATTGCAATCAAGACCATCACTTCTGTAACTAGGTGAGTACTTAAGGACAATAAGAAAAACTCAAGTCACATGGGACAAACTATGTAAGTCACTGGTGTATGCAAACTCCTTTGAAAGAAACTGGACACCAGATTTTCAAGGGGAAAGAAATAAAACACGTCTTGCATTCCTAGAAAAAAGTAAAAAACATAGTCCTAATTCCCAAATCTTCTGAGGCAAAGCAATTATCTTTGGCCTTTCCCTATCACTAACAAGAGACAAGTTCTGTTTCCCTTCTCAGGACACCAAACTAAGAGTTTTAAAACTCTTACTAAGATAGTGTGCCAGAGAATGTTATGTGTTCCTTGATTCTGGTTTCCTTTTCCATGTGAGAGCACAGCAAGGTGATAGTGCCCAGTGCCCCTGGCCAACAGAATATGGGAAGCAGTGATATCTGCCACTTCCAGGTCTGACCCGTGGACATCTCCCATACAATCCTCCACATTCTTGCACCTTCTTGGGAAATTTTTTGCAAGAGCCATAAGATGGAGAGAACTTATGTCCCTGAACATGTTATTTTGGGTTCCTCTGAAAGCCAATGACTTAGGTATAAGTCATTTATTGGGACAGTGACCCCAGAAAGCAGGATGAGGAAGCAGAGATAGTGGATGAAGGAAGTTATTTAAAGGGTGAGTTATTCAGATCATTGATGTGAGCGAAAGAAGTGTATTTCCTGATATTTCCTGAGAGGCCTGCAAACTGCCCCCAGGATTACCTGCCCAGAGGTTGGTAGGTGGGAGCATCTGTGCATCAGCTGTCATCTGCCACCTTCCCATCAGCCAAGGGTACTTTCGAGAGTATTAATCCTCCTGCTGTTCTGAGCTGCACAAGTCTCGGGTTGAGTGAGCTCCTCCCACACCTTTCTGAAGACATGGAGTTCAAGGATCCCCAGGGAGAGAATGAAGTCAAAGAACATGGTACAATTCTGGAAGTGAAATGTTGCCAGCAAGAGCTGTTCATACCTGTCATAGTTGACAAAAAGAGGCAATGCCCAAAGGATTAGGTTGGGGGCTGCGGTGTGTCTTCTAAAAGACAGTGGAACAGAGCTCTCTCTCCCCCACCAACCCACCCACCTTGAACCATGACATAAGTAAAAAATAAGCTTTTATTGTGGCAAATCTCTGAACTTTGGGGCTTTTGTTTTGTTTTGTTTTGTTGAAGTGTCTAGGTTACCCTGATTAATACAGATGAGAGAGCAGACAGTCCAGAAACTATAAGGTTTTTGATTTTGTCTCAGCCATGATGGATGTTTAATCATCATTACTAGTTAAGTGATAGATATTCAGCTACATTAGAGACAAACCATGATAAAGTAAAAGTTATTTTCCTAAGCCTCATTAGAAATTGAAAGTGCATATAAATTTTAATTAGACTGAAATTTTCACTTTTTGAATAACTGAGATTTTTAAAGAATAATCATATTAACAATATTGAAAGGGTGACAAAGTAGTTCTATATAATAATATCATGGGAAGTATAAGCCAGTAAACTTTCTTAGTAATTAATTTGTATCAATAATACATATTAAGAATATTCTAAAAACTCCTGTTTATATTCTTAGACTCTAAAGCTATCTAATTAATCTACTTATTTGGGTCTTGTCTTACCCAGGAAAGTATTCAAAATTACTACTTTGAGCCTTCCAGAAGGCATTTCCTGAGGAAATAGTCATATATTCAGACAAAAGATTTAAGGCACAAGGAAATAATGCCTCATTATTTATAATAGCATATAATTGGAAGTGAACTGAATGTCCAACAATTGGAGATTCATTAAATTATGGCATATCCATATAATGGACTATTTTGTGTTTATCATAATTCATGCCTTCAAAAATATTTAATGTCCTCAGGAAGTGTTCATGCATAATGTTAAGTGAAAAAAGATACAAATTTGATATGCAATACACTATGTAACACAAAATATACATACATAAATTAACAACTGGAGAAAAATATATTGAAACGTTAACACTATATCAACATTTTAACAATATGCCTGCTAGCAACAGGATTATGGCTAATTTTAATTTTATTGCTTTGCTTTATTTCCTAAATTTGCTATTATGAGTATATATTTCCTTTATTATTATAAAGTTATTAAAATGTTTTATATTGCATTTTCCAAATGTATTTTATATATGATGATGGGTCTGCTTTGGGTGCAATCCAGGTATACTGGAAGAGTTGTCCTCAGACACATGGGGCCTTTTGCTAGCTAACTTTACAACTGGTGGACAAGGTTGTGTAGGGCACATTATATATAGCATTTAATTAGGGCAAAAGTGCTTAAATAGGAATGTTATCACATCGCTCTATGGCTAAAAATTCCTTAGCTCCCTGACCCCTGTCTTCAGAATAAAGCTCCAACCCCTTAGTATGGGACAGAGGCCTTTTCTAATCCAGACCTTGCTTGCCTCAACGGCTGACCTTTTTTCCTGCTCACAAGTACCTGCTCTCCAGCCACAGTGATTTCCTGGAGGTTTGGGTGTACGTAGTACTACATGTGGTCTCAGTGCCTTCTTATGGCTGTTTGTCATGTTTGGAAGGGAATAAGAGTGGGCGAGCAGCAAGTGTGATAGAGGGAAGGAAGAAAAGCCAGGGTATGGTGCCTTATTGTAGTTACTGCTATGAGCCAAGGGCCTCAATTCACTCGTACATCCTAAAAAGCCTGCAGAAGGCCTCCCAGATTTCTCTACCCAGAGGACAACAGTGAAGAGCATTTATCCATCAATTCCCATATTATGTTGGTTAAGAATTGCCCCTGGGGCACTATCTCCCTTATGTGTCTAAAGTACATACACACTAGGGCTGCCTCTTCCCCCTGAATCCCTTTGACTTATTTCTGTTTACCATTCAAGATTCATTTCCTAGTTCCTTTAGAAAAACTCCCCTGGGGGCGCCTGGGTGGCTCAGTCGGTTAAGCGGCCGACTTCAGCTCAGGTCATGATCTCGCGGTCCGTGGGTTCGAGCCCCACGTTGGGCTTTGTGCTGACAGCTCAGAGCCTGGAGCCTGTTTCAGATTCTGTGTCTCCCTCTCTCTGACCCTCCCTCGTTCATGCTCTGTCTCTCTCTGTCTCAAAAATAAATAAATGTTAAAAATAAAATAAAATAAAATAAAAAAAGAAAAACTCCCCTGATCACTCTCCACACCAAACTCCTAGAGCTACCTTAGGTACCCCTACTCCAAACACCCTTAGCATAAGGCTCTCCTGTAACAAAAATAGCATTGATCGATCACACACACACACATCCTGTCATCATGCCCCCTATAACCAAGCCTTCTCTCCCACTACTGGTGACAAAGGGCAGGGAGCAGGTTTTTTCTTCCATTTCTGTATTTCCACCTGTATTCTGTACCCACACAGGATCCGGAAATAGAAGGCACTTAATATACAAATGCCAGTTGAATGGATGCAGTGAATAGTGATATTCTTTTAACAAAGCATAAGCATATGGCAACATCCCTTACACTGTCTTCAGACGGCCAACTGAGTCATGGTTTTTCCTCTTGTGCCTGATCTGTACAACCTCTACTCCTATGCCTCATCTCACTAAAGTTTCTGATAAGCTACAGAAAGCAGAGCATCATCTCTCATTTGTGTGCTAAGAAGACATACCAAACTCAAAGAGAACTTAAACAGTATAGCACATCATGGCAATAAACTGTTCTAGTTCTGCGCCCCCGTTAGCTTTACAGTTGTTCACATGTCCTTCTTTCCCTCAGACTAAATTTGTTTTCTCAGTCAGACTTGGTCAAACATCATCATTAATCACCCCTTTAGATACCCAAATCCTCAATTCTGACTTTTAGAGAACACTTTCTTCTTTTTTAACCTGCTGGCTTTCCCTAAAAATCCCCAAACAGGCTGATTCACTTTATCTTCCTCAATATGCTTTACACATTGCATTTTACTTTATTCATTACAAATGCCAAGGGGTACTTTCCACATCACATTAATTTTTTATTTGTACACTGGCACAAAAAATATACATAATGATACTAGTTTTTACCAACAGTTATTCAGTCATATTCTTGGCAAAATTTAAGTATTGCTGTCAAGATTCTTAATAGGGTCGTCCTGTTTCCCTACTCCACCACACGGCACTCAATCTCTCTGATAAATACATGCTGGAAAAAATAGTAAAATAATATAAATTTGAAGGACAAGTGATTAGCTTTCCTGAGATATCCACAGGTGTCAATCCAACTCTAGGCTCTGACTGTACCATATTTTTAGTTGTGTTTTTGGCTAACTCATGCTTTTTCTGTATAGACAGAGGCTTGCCTAGCACAACTGGCCCTAATCACAGATAGCTTATAGGTAGTCCCCTGTGACTTATAGCGGGGCAATTGGAAGCATCAAATGGCCTCAAGGGTTCTTTGGCAAATTGGACCAGAATTGGAACCACTGAATACTTGTGATTTTCTTAACACATTAAACATTCTTGTCTCATAAACAAACAAATACAAGAGACATTCTGTAGTCTAGGCCAGAGACCAGCAAAGTTTTTCTGTTAAAGAACCAAATAGTAAATATTTTAGGTTTTGTGGGCCATATGGTCTGTCTCAACTCTGTTGTGCAAAAGCTGCCACAGACACTATGTAAACAAGTGGGAGGAGCTGTGCTCCAATAAAGCTTTATCTATAAAAGCAGATGAGGGGCCACATTTGGCCCAGAGGTTGTGGTTTACATATCCCTGGTCTAGATAAGGAAGTATTATTCTCAAAAATCTAAACAGTTCAAAGAAAGACTACTCCTTTAAATAATTAAACTATAATTTATCAGGACAATAGTGTGACTAATTCTTTTATCAAAGCCAAAATATGAAATTGACTCCTTTCTCTAAGATAGTTTGGTCACCAAAATGCAGCACTGAGGCAGCTTAACTCTTGTGGAGTCCTCCTGATTGAGCTCCAGGTTTTGTTGGGTTTTCAGTAATAATCAGTAACTCAGAAAATGTATGCTATGTAAGGAAATCTAATTATGTTCAATAATCAGAATCTGTATGTTTTGATTAAAAGTAACAGGAAAAAGCTAATTTGATTTCCTGATGTGATCCACAAAGACAAACTTCCTGTGTCAGAGACTCCCTGGTAATCCTGCTGGAAACTCCAATTTGACATCTGTTTAAAGGAGAAGAAGACTATCCTCTTGGAAAAACACAACTGGCAGGTTGTGTATCTGCCCACATCCATTTTCTCTTGTCCAGGTAATTTCTTGATGAAACTGGATTTGTACTGACTGGAAGTTTACAGGTTATAGTTTTCGGGGGAATCAAGATAGAGGTTACCATGCAACCTTATAAGGAAAAAAACCTATTCCCTGTTCAGGGTTTAGTTTCACCTGAAGAAAAGAAAATTGAACTACGACTCAGAGGAACTGGAGTACAGGTAAAAGTTATTACCAAGGGACTGCAGACCAGTGAAGACTTAGTTACCCAGAAGTAAACCCCAACCATCGATACATCCCCTCATTGAGCTGCTCCTCTATGCCAGATACTTCTACTTGTAGAAATTCATTGGCAACAGTCCTGCTTATGATCATTACCAGACAGTGGGAAGGAAGAACTGACCTTGTAGATCAACTCACACTCATAACCAGCTTTCAAGGGTAGCTTACTTTACACAGAAATAATGCATTTAACTCTACTAGCATAATTAGGTATTTGTATTCTAAGCTAGGGGGTTTTAACCTGTTTGTGCTGTGAACCTCTTTGGCAGTCTATTGATGGCCATGGATCTCTTACAAGAATAAGGCTATTAAATTCATAAAGTAAAATACATAAATAAAGTACACGTGAGTGCAAAGGAAACCAAATTGTCAAAGTTTTTTAACGTTTCTTTTTCTGCTGTCTCTACTTCTTTTTCTCTATTTCTTCAACTCTTTGTCATCCCTCCTCTTGGCTCTCTGAGTAAGCAGAGGCTGGGGAACCAAAAAATAAACTTTTAAAGCTAAGAGCCTCCATGTTTCTGTGATTCCAAGCAGCTCTGAAGTAAACCTACCAGTAACAAAGGAATACTAATGATCCAGCCAGCTAAGAAAACAGTAAACTTCTTTTAACCAACCCAGCTCTAGGTAAACCATAGATTCACCTCATCCATAGCATGGAATGTGTCTACCTAGTGTAGACAATAGGCAACACTTTCTGACTCTAGCAACCAGTACCCCATACCTGGGGAATCCTACCCATCATTCAAATCTCAACTTAGATAATTCACTACTTCTTCTGGGAATGTGCACTGACTCCCAGGATTCTGTGCAAGGTTATCATACTTTGCATGACAATTGCACAGTGAATACCAGATAATTCACCAAGCCACAGAATAATTTTCTATCAACATGTTAACATGTCTGTCACCTACATTGGCTTCTTCACAGCACCTTGTATACACAAGGGCTCAAAGAATATGTGTTGGAAAAAACAGTCTAACAAGGCAGGCCTCACCATCACCTCTTCATTATGACTCTTTGCTGTTATATTAAACCTAGATATTCTCCAAGAAAGCTCTGCAACGTGGATGGCATAGGATACCTCTTTAGGATAAGAAAGATTTCAAGCTGGGTGCCTGGGTGGCTCAGTCGGTTAAGCATCCAACTTCGACTCAGATCATGATCTCGTGGTTGGTGGGTTTGAGCCCCGGGTCAGGCTCTGCACTGACAGCTCAGAGCCTGGAGCCTGCTTTGGATTCTGTGTCTCCCTCTCTCTCTCTGTCCCTCCCTACCCTCCGTGCTCTCTCTCTCTCCCCAAAATAATAAATAAATAGACTTAAAAAAAATATTTCAGATTAATGATTAAGTTGCAAAAATTTTCTGATTGAATCCTCAAGATTTTGTTTTGTAGTAGGTGATAAGCAATAATTGTGCTTATGCTAAAGCTTATGCTAGAGTATAAGATTTCAAGTACCCAACAATCCAGATAGAAATGCATCCAGATATTAACTAAAAGATACATTAGAATGTTCATGTCAGTACTACTCATAATAGCCCCAAATTAGACACCACCCAATTGCCCATTAAAGGTAGACTGGATGAATAAAATATGATACATTCATGTAGCAGAATACTACAGGCCCCTGAGAATAAAGAAACAATATGCAAAGATACAGATGAACCTCACAATACAATTTTGAGAGAAAGAAGCCAGCAAAAAATGTACATACTAGATGAGTATGTACCATTAAAAATGAGTGACTTGGGAATTATTTTTTTCAACAAATGGTACTAGAACAGCTAGATATCCACATGCAAAAGAATAAATTTGAACTCCTACTTCATACCATACCATACCATAATTTTTATATAAAATTACATCAAAATGGATCAAAAACCAAACTATAGGCATACATATTCATGATCTTTGATTAGGCACTTTTATGTGTGATATCAAAAGCACAAGCAACTTATATCTAAAACACATTTTATAAGTGAACTATTCATTAGTGAATGAACTATTATAATGAACTATTATAAGTCAATAAGAAGAAGACAATCCAAATAAAAAGTGGGCAAAGTGTCTGAATAGACAATTCTCCAAACAAGATATATACATACAAATGGCCAAAAAGAATGTGAAAAGATGCTCAACATTATTAGGCATCAGGAAAATGCAAATCAAAACCACAATGAGATATCATTTCACATGCAGTAAAACAGCTATAATTAAAAAGACAGACAATAACAAGTGTGGACAAGGATGTGGAGAAATCGGAATTCTTATACACTGCCAGAGGGAATATAAAATGGTGTCCCTGCTTTGGAAAACAGTTTGGTAGTTCCTCAAACATGAAAATATAGTTACCATATGATCTAGCAATTCTACTCCTAGGAATATACCCAAGAGAAATGAAAACGTATGTCCACACAAAAACTTTTACATGGATATTTATACCAACATCACATTATTCATAAAATTCAAAACATGGAAACAACCCAAATATTCGTTCGTGAATGAATAAATAAAATGTGATATATCCACACAGTGGGATATTATGAAGCAATAAAAAGAAACAAAGCATTGCTACATGCTACACCATGGGCAAACATTGAAAACATCATGCTGAATGAAAGAAGCCAATCACAAAGAGTGCATATTTTATGATTCCATTTATATGAAATGTCCAGAAAAGGTAAATCTATAGAGACAGAGAATACATTAATGGTTATCTAGGGCTAGGGGTAGGAGTAGAAGAGGATATTAAGGAGTAATAGTTAAAGGGTATGGGGTTTCTTTTTGGAATAAAAAAAATGTTCTAAAATTGATCAAGGTGATGGTCATACAACTCTTTGTACTAAAAGCTATTGAATTGTATACTTTAAATAGGTGAATTATATGCTATGTGAGTTATTACCTCAATTAATCTGTTTTTAAAATAGATGAAACTAATCCATGGTGTTAAAAATCAAGAGAGTAGTTACCCTTTAGAGAAGCGACTTGAAGGGCACTCAAGGGAGGCCTCTGGGAAGACAGGGCTGTTGTGTTTCTTGATGTGAGCCCTTGTAAAAAGTTACACGAGTATGTTCACTTTGTGAAACTTCATCATTGAGATGTACGCTTATCATTTATGTGCCTTTTAGTGTCTATGTTTTGATTTGATATTTTTTAACCTGAAAAAGAAAACCCCTATCTAGATGTGGTAGGCAGGAAAATAGTCCCCCAAACTGTCCACATCCTAATGCCTGGAACCTTTGAATGTTTAAAGAGTTTTAGGCTTCAGATAGAATTAAAGTTGTTAATGAGTTGATCTCAATATAGGGAGCTAATCCTGGATTATTTGTGTGACCCAAATGTAATCGCAAGTTCCTTAAAAGTGGAAAAGGGAAGAAGAAGACAGGTCAGAGTGATGTGACTGAACTTGCCAGTGCTGGCTTTGAAGATGGAAAAGGGGCTACAAGTCAAATAATACAGAAGCCTCTAGAAGCTGGAAAGGGCATGGAGCCCACACAGAGCCTTATAGAAAGTAATGTAGCCCTGCAAACACCTTGAATTTTAGTCCAGTGAGACCTATGCCAGAGTTCTGACCTTCAGAACCAGAAGATAATAAGTTTGTAATTTGTTTTGGCATAGAAAACTGAGAGATGTCAATGTGAAGTACGTATTTAAAAAGAATTGGGCCAAAAAATTTTTTAAGGATACACTTGAGACAACATGGAAGAATTTCAGAACAAAAATCCCCCTAACTAGGCACAATAATCTTGCATTTAGACTCAGTACGGGTGCTAAACTCTCATGTGTCTCATCTATGCCCAGTGACAGCAGATCCCAGTAAAGAAGAAAGTGAATGACTAATGTGTCCCCAAATGACCCAAACCCTGGCAGGTGGCCAGCTTAACGATGTGTTAAGGAGATAAATCTGGATAGATATTAAAAGAAGTAGTGACAAGGAAAAAGAGAAATGAATGGGAAAGTCTCGAAAGTTTTCGAACTTACGTCTTATGACATTTAGTTGAGCTGTGTTCTGCAAATTTGTTGAAAATTTCAAAGCTTGAATGCCTGACCCTATTTTTAAGTAATAGCCAGACTCAGGTCCAAAACCACAGAAAGCCAAATTGAAAGAAAAATGGGACGATAATTCTTGGAGCATTAAGTAAATTAAAAGAGTAAACACTCTAGTTTCACTTTACATGAAACTAATGACTTAAGTCAAAAATAATGACTTAAGAACATAATGAATCTGGAAGTATGGCAAGAAAAGGTAGTGAGATGACAGTCATGAAAATGATTCTGTTATCGCAGTCTTGAGTATATTCAAACAATGCCTTCAAAACCCTAAAATTTAGAAAACATGACTTCGGCATCATTTCCCTTCCCTTTAAATAGGAATTATTCAAATTACTCAATAGAACAAAATTTCATTCTCTCTCACTTACAAAACTGAAAGAAAATAAATGAGGACAGCCTCCTCCTTGATTTTAATAGGCCTGACATTTGCCCAGAAATTATATATAATATACTCATTCTTAGAAGAAATAATACTATTTCTCCCCACTTCAAATTAGAATACCCTTTTTCACACTACAAATGTATTCTCCTAGCTCAAGACATAATATTCAACTGTAGTATCAATTTCTAGATCCAGAGGGTAACGTCTATTCCTAATGCTACCCTAACGCTTCCATGGTTCCATAAGAGAACAATTCAGTTCCATCCTGAGGCTTTGGGCAGAGATCAGAGCAAAGTTCCTAGAATCATAAACATTCCATCAGGGTCAAATCCCAAAACTGAAAGGAGGAAAGAAAGACCTCTGCGTTCTTTCTTGAAGCTCATCAGTCTTTTCTTAGTTGGTCTTGGGGACAGAAATTGCCTCCCTCTGTGTACTGTTTAATTTTCTATCCTTATATTGAACATGAAGAGGGACCTGAGAAGGTTAACTGAAGAAGGTTAACCCACACACAATATGAATTACCCATTGCCCTTTTCTGATTTCAAATTAAGTATATAATTAGCAAAAAAGGAAATCCATGCCTTCTGGTGATGAAAAATTAGGAAATCAATAGGTGGTTGCCTCTGCAGAGACTCAGGGGAATTTGGGGTCTTTAGTTGCGGCTGCCAGTTAATACTATCTGAATGGCAACACAGGCATCCTCTTCAGGCCTCAAAGCACTGAGCAGATGCCCCACTTCTGGGCTGGCTGGCTCTGAAGATTTGCAAAGAGAAATGAAAAAATGAAATTGATCTGTAAAAATGTAGATAACAATGTAGAAGCAGTAAAATTGCCTTTAATACTGTCAGAAATCTTTGAAAACAAAAGATTTGTATACATTTCTTAAAATATTAAAATGAAGAAAAATTGCTCTCTCCTACTCCTCTCCTCCCAAACTGTTACAAATGATGCATCCCTTCCAGCACTATCTACTTCAAACACCATGTTTTAGAAGTTGTTATGTGGCTGCCCTCTTAGGTGTTGGAGGATATATAACACTTTTTACCCTTAATTGTGTGTTGCCTTGATTTTATGGCCTGCTTGCACAACCCAGCATTCTTTTAGGGCTGTTTGGGGGATGGATACATTTATTGATGTACGGAGCTTTCTGTGTTCATAAACTCCTGCATATGGGGACTTGAATCAACCTTTCTGTGTAAATTTTTTGGTGACACTATCCTTTTCTAAACACTAGGAACCCACAGCCAACTGAAGAAATAAACAGTCAGGTCCGTGTATTTGTATTCGGTCTATTCCCGGCCTTGTAAGGCACTGTGTAGCGTACAGTTTCAGCACTACATAAATAAACCATTGTTGTATTCATTCGCTTAGCTTTATGAACAGTAAAATCCCAGAATTGTTTTGTTCCATTCCAAGCCTCAGTGTTTGCTTTTACAGAAATATACTCTTTAATTAGTACCACTGGGTTATTCTCCCCAAGATAGATGTAATGCCTCATGTAGCAATTAGTATTTTGGAATTGTGTTATAATTTGTGCAATACGAAATTAACCTAGATTGAGATCACAGGTGTTCTTCTGAGGTATTTTTAACTTGGTTTTTTAAAAGTAAAACGTAACTGCTATTCCTCTTCCTTTCAAAAAGCCTACCAGGAAAGCCTCCTCCTTCAGCTCCAGCTGAATGTTTAAAAGCAGGGGCTCTGGAGGGAGCTGGACTTAGATTCTACTCTGAGCTCATTCTGCATGATCTATCTGAGCCTTGATTTCACTGCTTATAAAAGAGGATTATTCATTCCCACATTTTAAGGTTGTCAAGAGGACTGAATGTATTAGACTTTGCCACTAGCCTGACTCATACTCCTCCTCTATTCTCAGATTTGTCTAGGAAACCTTTAATGATCCTCAACCCTGGGCCAGGTCTCCACTTAGGTTCTCCCATTAGACATTTTACTTTCTTTATCATACTGCTCTGTATTTTTTGTACGTGTGTCTGAATCTGTTTCCCACCACTTTCCCTCCCCTTCCCCTCACCATCCCACACACTGCTGACTATAAACTTGCGGAGAGCTGAACGAGATCTGTATTTTTACAGCCTGTGATAGTTAATGATGTTATTCACCAAATGTGTCCATTTACTTGCCCTTCTGGGTACATGATGGGATTGTACTTCCTGACACCTTGTGTGTGGAGTGAGCCCATATGACCACTTGACCAGTGACTCATCAACAGAAGTAATGGGAGTCACTTTTAGGACAGAGTATGTAGTTGCTGGTGTGATTCACTTCTTTCTTTGATGAATGGCAACATTCGAGATGGTGGTTAGCTGATGACTCAAGATGGTCAGCCTGAGGGACTACCATGAGCAAAGCCCTCCACTGGTCCATGATGGACACACAGAATGAATGACATCATATTGATTTATACTACTGAGATTTTGAGGTTGTTATTGTTGCCTAACTCAGCCCATCCTGACTGATCCATAGATGTACTCCCAGTCCTTGACACAGTGACTAGCCATGGTAGGTTCTTCATAAACTCTAAGTATACACTGTTTTTCGTCAAAAATAGTGCTGCTAACCAGAGTATACGCTCATTAGCGTGGTTCGTGATACATCATCCTTGTTTCCTTGCCTCCAATAATCACTATCTATAGAAAATGTCTTCTGTGGTCTGCCTTTAATCTTGTGGAAACAAATCATATTGGGCAAGAAGTTGTGGATAAACCTCCAACTGCCTCTGGTGAAATGAACTAGGATTTCCTAAACTTTATGTACTGAAAGGGGACCTCCTCGCCAAAGTTAAGAAATGAATTCACTAGTACCACCAGTAAGAACTGAATAACGCGATTCCTTCAGAAAATCAGAAATGCAACCTATCATAGGTATACAAATATTTTTTTCTCTATTGCCTATTGATTCAAGGACTCTTGTGAGTCTTTAAGCTTCTTGAGTACTTGAGGTTTTTGAAGGGCATAATATTATTGTTAATTATGGAGACTGTGATTTTATTTTTCCTTACTCTTGTTTCAAAGGTTTTATAGACCAATAGTTGGATAGATAGATCCATGCAAGAGACCTCTGGGCTGTGGTCCTATAAGGATGACTAGGTAATGGCAAAAAGTGAAGGAAATAAAAGAGAATGAATGAAAGGAAGAACATAAGTTCAAGGAGAGAGAAAACATCAGCTTCAGAAGAAAGAATGGCTTTGAGAAACCAAAACAGGTAGCAGCAAATTTGGTAATGAAATTATTAAACAAGTGAGCAGTGAGATGGAGAAGGAAATGAGACACATCCCTTAAAAGTGAACTATGTTGAAGGCGTTAGTTCATTATGACCAAATAGGTCAGACAAACAAAGTAAAGAAAACCATACAACTATAGGCCAGGTCTCAATGACAGAGCAAAGAAGAAAGAGATGGGAAGCATTATCATAATTCATATTAGGAACCCAATTAGAATGGTAATTGAGCAAAGCCAGAAATAATTTTGCATGTGCTGTATTGAGAATTTGCTTTATTATTTTGTTTGACCAGTGTAAACCTAACCCCAGGCTGTACCTCTCCAACACAACTACCACCACCTAACACCCAGGGTTCTGGAATTACAAAACATCTTTGTTATGTTCTCATCTGAAGATGAATTCTTTGCCTGTGATCTTGGAACTCTTGAAGCTCATTGTTTGCTGACAGACCTAAATTCTAGCTCAGCTAAAGAATCAACTGGGAAAATAAAGAAGAAAATAGCAGGATACAATGGAGACCACACACATAACATTTGTCTGTTATAGCTTGTTTTTTGATTTTGGCCACTTTTTAAAATCCATGAGCAGTTATAGGGAAATACTCCTGCCAGGATATTTGGGAAACACTCAAAACTCAAACAGTTAGTTCACCAGCAGAGTGAGGAAGATGAAGAGAAACAAGACAAGCCAATGATGGCATCAGCTAAATATGTTCCCCTTGAGGTGTTCCAAGAAGGGAAGTTGTTCAGCCATTAAACAAAGACAGCTCATCTTCATGCATGAGTATTCCTGAATAGACCAGAGCATTTTTCAAAATCTTTCAAAGAACTTCAAAAGGAAAGAAGAAAAGTTCTTAGAAAACTCAGTCACATTGAATCAGAAAATGTATGAAGCTGGGGTAGAACTGAGGAAGTCTTTCATGCCACACAAAAGGTGGTTGAGGTGAAAGTATTGGGTAAAACAACCAGTCTCAGACCCTTACTGGTAGAAATGGTAAATGATTAGGTTGCTTCAGTTATCCATATTTGTTACTTTTAACAAGAAAGTAAAACTAATTTTCAATGCCACTTTTTCTAAATAGTACATATATAATATATATATAGTATAAATATATACATACATGTGTGTAGATATATGTACAAACATATATGTATGTACACATATACATACACACATACACATGTATATGATTTGTGTTTGTATATATGTGTGTACATATATATATACATACATATATGTGTGATATTTGTGTATATGTGTATATGTTTTTTTTTTTTTCCATATCGAAAAGAGTTGTTCAAAGAGTTGCTCTTCCAGGACTCTAAATAACTTATTTTACCCAGAAAGAAACATTCTGGAAAAGGTTAAATTTAGAATTCATAAAAGTTGACTTAGTAATAGAAGCATTCTTCAGGCAAGGACATTTGGGACCTGGCACCCAATAGGTACACAATAATCATCTGTTGACTGAATAACTAAACTACAAAGTTATAAAGGAAAGGATGCATTATTATAGTTATAAGCTATGTGTGTAGTAAAGAACTTCAGTGATTTCAGAAACCCTTCTTTGCTATTTTTATTATCTTCTAGTAAAAAAAAAAAAAACTGTCATATTTGTAGATTAAAAGGGAAAACTCTATCCCAGCAAAGAGAGGAGAAAAATCATGGGTTCAAAACTCTTTAGTATCAGTAAAGCCCAGAGATGTGGTTTCTGAGGCCTGCAACTATATTATTTGTTCCATTCCTCCTCTGCTTCCTCTTGGCACTAGACCAGCTATGTAACCTCCCTGAACTTAACTCTCATCTGTAAAGTAAAATTGGAACCCCCTCCCTTCATCTCCACCCCAGACACATGAGAGAAATGTCAAAAGAAGGAATTTGATAGAAGGTGTCTCAGAACTCAGGGCTGAGCAAGCTGAGTCTACACCATTCACTCTGAGCAAAACCTGCCAACTGTGACTGTCAGATAGAATGTTAAAGGTTATAGAGCCACATCACACATAAAATATTGGGTGGGGGGAGGCGAACTCACAGAGGAGACAAAAGAAAGACCTCACAAAAATACCAGAAGGGAACTTCTTGTTCTACCCTTTTGAGTGAAAAGCAAAGTTCTTCTGCTTTAAAGGAACAAAAAGATGGGTCCAGTATCATTTCTGCAATAAGATATTAGGGGGACAGCAGATACATTTGTGAATAATCAAACAGGGCCAATTAGTGGCAAGAATCAAAGACAGTGTGCCACAACATGCCCCTGGCATTCTTGTTAGAGAGAGATCACACCCAGGGGGATGGACAAAGTGAAATCAGAATGATCTGTCATGGTGGGCCTCAAAAGGGAGCATGAATTCTATAGATGCAGATGGGGGTTAAGGATGCTATTTCAGGCAGACTGGACAGAATGAGAAAAAGCAATAAAGTACAGATACCTTTGCCCTGTACTGAGAGCAGTGTGTGAATTATCATTTCTTTTGGAACTCATTTGCCATCTGTGAATGGAATAGGCAGAGGTGAGGCTAGAAAAGCAGGTCAGGGCTTATTGTGGATGATATCAATGCTGAGGTGATTAATGTATTCTTAATTGACAAGGAAAAATCAAGCCATTGAAAGTTCTCACTGACAAACCCTTAGTCCTTATGCCAATACCTAGACCAAGAGTAATATACCTGCGACCTATCTACATTGGTTTTATCTATATTATTACCTTGAACTACTCTCAAACTAAAAATGTGAAATTTAGAATTAACCAAGGGCAATGTGTGATGGCAGCATCCCAGGCTGTGAAAATAAATCTCTGGAATATGAACGTGCATACACATTGAGGTGTTTTTTTTTAATGGATTAATTTTCATTGCAAATGGATATGTGTTACAGTTATTACTGTTCACCTGAAGTCTACAAGTCACGTTAATATAACAGAAACTGACCCTGGTTGACTGTGAAGGCACTAATTGGCATAGGGAGTGCCAATGCCACAGGCGTGTCATCTTTCCCTCCCCCATGGAAGAAGGTACAATTATACTCGTAAATGAATGAAAGAAAAGAATGAGTGACTTGCCCAGGAAGAGAAACCAGATGTTAATTTTATACAATCTAAGACATATGAGGCTTGTAAAGTGTCTTCATTTTCTCCAAATAGAGCTCTGCAAGTCAAACGGGAGGGTGAATTCCAAAGCTGCTTAGAGCACTGATGCCCTCATGTGGGAAAAAAAACAGTTAACACATTCCAGCCTCTAAGAAGTACAAGACACCTGGGGAAACTCTACATGGTAACACCGTAGGAAGAAATGGATGGTTCATAAAATGGTTATCACTACACATTTAGAATTTCCTTTCTCTCATTAACGTCCTTTGGCATCTTTGTTTAGCACTGGAAGCTGCTAGAAATCAGCTGGAAATGCACGGGGTGGCAATAAGGCATTTTTCTTGTAATAATATCTGTAAGAAATTTTTCAGCTAATTTCCAGTTAATATAAAAACACATTAAAGCTACTGAAAAAAAAAAACAGTACTAAATGTGTAACTTGATGTGCTCTTTTCATTATACCTGTCTAATATTATCAGTTCCGAAAAGCTGATTTATGGATGCAGAACTATACGTAAGCACAAAAGCAAACCTCGAGCTAAGCCACAGCCCAAAGTTTCTGTAGCCTTATATCCCAGAAAAAGCCACTTGTAATTAAGAAAATTTACTCTAAAATTCAACCTGTTCTCTTTACTGCGCAAAAATACTACTCTGATTTGTTTCACTGGAACATATTCACATTGAGGAGCCTAGGAGAAAATGGAACAGCAAAGGAGTCCAAGAAGGGACAGTTGGAAGAGTAGGAGGAAACCCAGAATATTCCCACCTAGTCATATTCCTCAGTATGGAAAGACCTAGAATCTCTACCAGATTTACTGGCAGACACTCTTTTCCCTAGGTCAGCACTCAAAGACTCAGACACAACTATGAACAGGTCATCACAGAAGGTTTACAGCCCATTGGAAGTTCACTACCTGAAGCCCAGCTGTAGCCACTGCAAGGAATACAGCATCTTTGTTTTAATCACAGAGTTGCTCTGAGGCCACACATCGAACAGTGAGGTTATAAATGCTGTCAGTTTTCCTTTCCTGTGTCCTTTTCCCTGCTTCATAATCTCCCTTCCACCTCTCTAGTATTTATCTATTCCCTTCACCGTATCAAACACACTACCCATCAATGCCAAAGTGGTATAAGGAGAACAGAGGGTTTTATCGCATAGTACAATCATTGGCCAACTATTAACAGATGTCAGCAGCTCTATGTTGAGAAAGATTCTGAAGTTGTGTCTAAGCTCATTTGTAAATGTACATACGGGTACTGAAAATAATGCCCTTCACGAGTTTGTGTGTGTGTGTATGCCTTGGAGGGGAAGGTCACGGAAGGGCCAGTGCAACACTAATGCAACTTAAGAGTTTCTTCCTCTGTTGTATACACGAGGCCCCTGAATTCTTCAGCATTCTCTGATGATACCTGAGTTTTTCTGCTTCCTGGTATCTTCTCTTCCCTTAAATGATCAACTCCTATTCGTTCTTCAAGACTCAGCCAAAATGCCCCTGAATCAGCTATTCCCTCCTCTTTGGTCTCAAGACACCGTTTTTAAAATGTATTTTAGCTCTAAATATACAGAATTATAACTATTGATGTAAATGTGCCAGTAAGTTCTGTGCTACTTGACAATGGGAACTTTGTTTAATTCAAGTTTTTATCTCTGGAGCCTAGAAAAGTGTGTGTTGAATAAGAGACACCAGTTCTTCCAGGAAGAATGGAAAAGAATGGAAAAGATAGAGGTGTTCTGTCTCCCAGGAGTCAGTGCCACTCTGCTTGGTATGTGAGGAACCGAAGTGTCACCTCCTATGAAAGGGATTTCAGGCTTCAAAGAGAGGGTGGGGTAGCTTCATGAAAGAAGCATCTTCTCCACTTTCCCCATACGCACTAAGTACAACACTCCAGTCCCTTGATCAAAGCAAGACTTGGTCTTTCATTTTTAATTTTCCTCAAATTTCTGGTGAGCCTTTGTGTTTGCACAAACTCATTTCTGTGTGTCACATTTGCCTCTTTGCCCTCAGATCCATTCTCTACCTTCCCCTGCTCCGGTCTGAACTCTAGGGGGCTGATAGCAAGAAATAACATTTTCCATTGGGGTCAGCCAATGGAAGGCACTTGCAGGAGATACATGCAAGGGAGAAAGGAAATGCCAGGGTATTTCTCTCTTTCTTTTCCTCTCTGCTTTGGGCAATGTATCAGGTGGTGGCTGTGTCTCCTCCATCCGCAATGCAACGCCCACCCCCCCCCACTTCCCCTCAGCAGTGCCCAAGGTGTTTCCAGCTCTCCAGGGGTGAGCTCCCCCTGGCGCTGACTAGGATAACCCCACTTCCTCCTCTTTGTCTTCCAGTCTCTAGCAGTGACAGCCATTCCCTGCAGTTGCTAATCCCTCCTGTTGGCTTTCATCAATTCTAACACTTTTGTTACTAATTCCCCATATTAAAGTCCACTTAATAAACTACCTGGCATAGATTCTGTTTTCCTGACATGGCACTGACTGAGGCATTGTGCTAGAGCTGTTCATATTTGCTTCGAAACAGTGAATATCTTCTTCAAATCAAATGGGAACACAGAGCATTATAATATTTGCCATTGACTATATAGAGCATATCATGACACGACTACAGAAACATAGTGAGAGGTTCATCAGCAGGAAGAGCACACTGAGGATTCTGTCCAGAGTCTTTATTAGGTATTGGACCAAGGGGGAAAAAATAAAAGGATGTAATTTGTGATAGGCTTAGGGAGTGAGATTCAAAGAAACTATTTATAAATATAAACACATATTTATAAAATATCTTCCCATGCCCTCTAGGACAAATAGGGGAAAACTTTATTCCTGCAGAAAGTCACAATGGTCCCATCCTCCTGCTACAACCTTAGAAACCACTGGCTTATTACTATACAAATTAGATCAACTGGGGAAGGAACCCCAAAATCATCTCAGACCTTTTTTGCTTTGCTATAGAGAGTGGTGAAACAGGACACAAATTGAGGAAGTCCTTTCTGTGTTTCCCATTTACCTGCATGCCTTTGGACCCCAGGGCAGAGATCCCCTCAGCTGCAGGTGGGATGGGGGCAGAGCTCATTGCTGTGCAGAGGCTGAAAATCTGATGGAGAAAAACCTACTGGGCGTTTCAGCCAGCCCCCTCTCAGCTGGCAGCAAAGACAGGGAGGGAAGAAGAAAAGACCCCCAGCAGCCAGCCTGTGCCCTGTTTTATTCCTCACAATTGGGTTTTTAGCTGAAGGGCGGGGTCTGGAAATGAATGTAATTTGCAGCTCCATACCAGAGGTGACTGAAAAGCTCAAAAGCACAAAATGAAAAGCTCAAAAGCTTTGGGGCCTCATTCCAACTCAAATCATTACCAAAATTGCCAACCAATTCAGGAGCAGTGGAACAAAGTAAATCAGAATGACAGAATTTTCTTTCCTTTTGAATAAGATTTCAGCATCCCCTTCCACAGGGTTTATTTTGCTTGTTTAATTATGTTATCATTATTTCTTATATAAATTGTAAGCATTTTTATCTGAAGATTCATTCTCCCATTATTAAACCAACATTTATTCTTTTCTATTTTTGTAATTATTTTTGGTCCACCTTTGGTCCCTGTTGTCTTTTTCAGACACACCAAACATACCGAAGTTGTATTTCTGCATTTTGTTTCTTGTAATCTATAATTTCCTCAGAAATTTCTTATATTTCTTTATCTTCTTCCTGCTTTGCTTTCAGATTCTCTTCAGCTTGTTCCCACTTTGCTGACTTACATCTCTGCTGAAGATCCTTTTACTGCTTCTAATTCTAATATAGTTGCAACTATATTTTCTATTCCCACCCACCCCCACTTTCAGTTCCCCTTATATCTCATTCTGCTGCCTTTTTGCTATAGGAGGTTTTATATGTTTCTTTGTTATTATTTTCTGATTAGTCATCTTTGAAGGAATTACATTTTTGCTGGTCCTGCTACTTGCCATCAAAAATCTAACAAATAGGGAAATGATATTTCTTCAAGTTGATATACCTCAAAAAAGAGCCATTAATAGCAAGAGTAAGGGAAGAATGTTTGCTATCATCATCATCACTTCACATTTTTCTAGAATTGCCAGCCAATACAATTAGTTAGGAGAGAAATAATAATTTTAAAAAAGAAACAGAAGCATTATATTATTTTCAAGTTATATTATTACATACACAGAAACCCCCAAAAGAAGCATCCAGAAAAGTAATACAAACAGTATGAATTTGGTAAGATGCCTAATTACAAAAAGATTATATAATCATTGTAACGCCTAGTTACAAAAAGATGCCTAATTACAAAAAGATTATATATAACTTCCCAAAATACTGAAAATATCCAATTAATATATTTAATTCATTATGAGAAAGATCGTTATTTCAATCAGTATTTAATAGTAGGTGAAAGAAGGGGCACCTGGGTAGCTCAGTCAGTTAAGCATCCAACTTCAGCTCAGGTCATGATCTCACAGTTCCTGGATTCAAGCCTGCGTTGGGCTCGGTGCTGACAGCTCAGAGCCTGGAGCCTGCTTAGGATTCTGTGTCTCCCTCTCTCTCTGTCCCTCCCCTGCTCACTCTCTGTCTCTCTCTCTCTCTCTCAAAAAATAATTTTAAAAACAATAAGAATAAGAAAAAAATTTTAAAATATTAAAATATGACTTTGCTACAGTCACAAGGAAATTCCCAGTGGGAGTGAGTCTGCGTGTGTGTGTGTGTGTGTGTCTGTGTGTGTCTGGTAGTGTTTTGTTTTGTGAGTGAAGGCAGAGACAGTAATGCTCACAGAGTATTTCATATACTCCCTCATACACCCCCAACTCTCCTGCACTTAGGCAGGACTAGGTGACTAGTTCTAGTCATGGACTAGTTCGGTCCGATGTCATAGCTACTAGCCATGTGTGATTATATAATTGAAAACTAACTTATTTTTTCCCCAACACCTGAATTCAGTTCTTTAGTCATATTAACCAAATCTCAAGTGCTTACATTTCATTAGCTACCAAAGGCTAATGGCTACTATATTGGACAGTGTATTACCATAGAAAGTTCCGGTGGACAGTGTCAGTCCAGCCAATGAGCTGTGAGTGGGGAAAACATGTGTCTCTGTAGCTCATGCACAATCCTCCACCTGCTTTCTCCCATGCAGGTGACTAGGAAGCTAAGGTGGTATAGCTATGAAGTGTTGGGGCCTTGGTCAGCCTGGTGCCTGAGTAACTCTGTGGAGCAAATCCTTTCCCCTGCCCCATTCACACCAGCCCATGTGGGGCATATACTCTTAATAAATAAACTTTTGTTGTGTTAACCCACTGAGATCTGGAGGTGGTCTGCTATCCTAGTTAAACTATCCATTCATGAGGTACCTGGGTGGCTCAGTCGGCTAAGTGTCCAACTTTGGCTCAGGTCATGATCTCATGGTTCATGGGTTCGAGCCCCATGGAGCCTGCTTCAGATTCTGTGTGTCTCCCTCTCTCTGTCCTTCCCCCTACTCATGCTCTGTCTCTGTCTCTCAAAAATAAATGATAAAAAAATTTTAGGGCAAATATAATAATAATTTGGTAGAAGATAAGAAATCACTTAGTAAAATTCTGGAAAAGATGGGTAAAAAAGCAAGCTTGTGATATTTTAGATATTAAAATATACTATAAAGTTACAACAATTGAGACAGTACAGGAACAGGCAGAGAGATCAATGCAAGAGAATAGATGTGAGAATAAATTAAAATACAATGTGAAATAAAGGTCTCATTTCTAATTACCTGTGTTCACTCCTGTCTCCCTGTGGTGCTCACCAGGGTCCTAGAGTCTGAGGTGCAGGCACTTTCTCTATTTTTCTCAGAAGGCTTGCCCCTGATATAGAGCCATCTAGCAGCCAGGTCCACTAACACAATGTGCCTTTATGATTTTATAATCCCTCGGTCCCATCTTCAATGAGGTTCATCTCCACCCTGTTTTCTCATTAATTGTAATTGCCTGAGGCATTCTGCTAACTTATTGTCTGTTAACATTTCAATTCCTCAGAGTCCTACCCAGAAGGCCAATCCTCTTACGGCCCTCACAGTTCATATATTTTGAATGAAGATGGAATTTATGCCTCGCTTGGCACAATGCTCTATGAAACTTACAAACTTCTATTTCACCCTCTTACATCTGAATCTTTCTACGCTTGCTCACTTCTCCCTACTGCTGAAATAGCTAATATATTCCATACAAAACATACTCTGTCTTTCATTAATCCCATGAACATATTATGATATCTAAATTTGATCTCTTCTATTTCTCTATTCATGAGCATATATACCTAATATAATAATAAATATTATACACTAATAGAGTCCCTACTACCAGGTAAAATTATGCCCACAATCTCAGTAATGCTGGTCCCCAATTTCCTTTGGCATAATCTATTCAAACCTGGCATCATCTACAAGTTTAATCCTATTTTTCAGTCCAAATACTACCTGAATATCCATCTGCCCTTATTTTTCAAGTGTTCTATGGAGACAAACAAAACGGTTAGGCCTTAGTGAAAAATTTTGGATTTTCACATTCTTCTGTACACCAAAACAAGTACTAGATATATCAATTTGAATACTAAAAAATAGCAAAATACCAGTTATTAGAAGAATAAAAGAGGTCATATTTTTATAATCTGGAGAAAGGCCTTTCCACCTGTGGCACAAACACTAAAATCAATAAAGGAAAACACTGATAAGTTTGACACTGTAAACATTAAGTATATGAACAGCACTAGCAAAAACACCAACCAAAAAAATTGAATAAACACATAATATGTTTTAGTCTAAAAACTAAGTGATAATAAATAAAAATGGGGTAACTTTTTCAACGTAATAAACTTTATATGTTTTGTAAGGAAAACTTAGAAAAAAGATCACTTCAGTAGAAATCTGAAAAAAGAATATAGTCAAGTCATAAAAGATGCACAAAGGATGAGAATATATATATGTTTATATATATATATATATATATATGTGTGTGTGTGTGTGTGTGTGTGTGTATGTATATATATGAAGGTATTCAAACACCCAGGTAATCAAGGAAATGCTAATTTTAAAATGCTGAGATACTACTTCCAGCTTCTCCCATTGACACAAAAACTTAATTTTTTTAATGTTTATTTCTTTATTTTGAGAAAGAGAGAGAGAGAGAGAGAGAGCACAAGGAGAGGAGGAGCAGAGACAGAGGGAAAGAATCCTAAGTGGTTAGATGTTTAACTGACTGAGCCACCCAGGCCCCATAACACTAAAACTTTAAAAGAAAGACTAAAACCCAGGGATCCGGGAGGGTGCGGTGAAAAAGACAGTCACATTGGTGATAGGTGTAAGATGTTACAAATTTGAAAAGAAACTTTTTAAAATAGGTTTCAAAGGATTTTGTCTTTTGTTTTGTTTTCAGTAGGCCTCATGTCCAGTGCAGAGCGCAAAACAGGGCTCGGACTCATGACTCTGAGATCAGAGTTGGACGCTTAACCAACTGAGCCACCCAGATGGCCCTGTTTTAAGTTTTAAAGAGCCTCCCATTTCATGTAATAATCATAGTACTTGAAATTTATGCCAAGGAGATAATCCCAGAAAAGTGCTACAGCTTTGTTTATACCAGCAGAAATCTGGAACCTCTCCATCCGAATAGCAAAGGGAGGAAAGCTGGTTAAAAGGTGGTGGTAAACACTTATAACTGCAGTACTCTTCAGGCACCTAAACTGATTCTGTATATCTATATTCATTTGCACGGAAAAAAGATTCTTTTTTCCATGGAGCTCCTGGGTGGCTCAGTCGGTTGAGCATCAGGCTCTGTGCTGACAAAGCAAAGCCTATTTGGGATTCTCTCTCTCCCTCTCTCTCCCTCTCCCCTACTTGCAAGCATGTTCTCTCTCTCAAAATGAATCAACTTTAAAAACAAAAAAAGAAAGCTGTGTGTGTGTGTGTGTGTGTGTGTGTGTGTGTGTGTGTGCATAAAAAGATGAATGAAAGACTTAAAGTAGCAAGTATATCTAGTTTGTAGGAGTTCAGATGCTTTTTAATATCTCTTTTGTAACTTCCAGGACCATTCTGTATTAAAGTTTACAATGTATCTGTGTCTGTTATAATAAAAATCATTCATATAAATAAATAAGAACAAAGACCATTATCGACACTATGTAACAACCGGAAAAATGTTTCTGATATTTATGAGAAAAAAATCACAATAGAGTTACATCAACACTATATTTAAAAATAGGTGGGTTTACTGGCAACAAATAGAATTTTTTAGTTCATTTATTTATTTTGAGGCAGGAGGAGGGGAAAGGCAGAAAGAGGGAGAAAGAGAATTCCAAACAGGCTCTGTGCTGTCAGCACAGAGTTGGACATGGGGCTCAATCTCATGAACCATGAGATCATAACCTGAGTCAAAATTAAGAGTCAGATGCTTAACCCACTGAGCCACCCAGGTGCCACTAGAAGATAATTTTTTTAAAAAAGAAGTAAATAGGGGCGCCTGGGTGGCGCAGTCGGTTAAGCGTCCGACTTCAGCCAGGTCACGATCTCGCGGTCCGTGAGTTCGAGCCCCGCGTCGGGCTCTGGGCTGATGGCTCGGAGCCTGGAGCCTGTTTCCGATTCTGTGTCTCCCTCTCTCTCTGCCCCTCCCCCGTTCATGCTCTGTCTCTCTTTGTCCCAAAAATAAATAAACTTTAAAAAAAAAAAAAAGAAGAAGAAGTAAATAGTGAATATGTTCTCTGATTAGGAGGAGGGAGAGAGGGAGAGAGGTGGAGGGAGGGAGGGAGGAAGAGAGGTGGAGGGAGGAAGAGAGGTGGAGGGAGGAAGAGAGGTGGAGGGAGAGGGAGAGAGAGAGAGAGAGAGAGAGAGAGAGAGAGAGAGAGAATCTTAACCAGGCTCCAAGCCCAGCATAGATCTCCCCCTCAATCCCACCCCCCTGGGATCATGACCTGAAGGGAAATCAAGAGCCAGATGCTCAACCAACTGAGCCACCCATGCACCCCAACGAATATGTTTTTGAAATGACACAGTTGATTTTTTTATAAAGACTTCAGCTTTGTTGTACTACTTGCTCAATAAACATGTTTTAATTAAGTTTAAGTACATTAATAGAATAGGTAGAACCTAAATAAAGGAAGAAAGGCAGATTATTGGCAGGTGCTGCTGGTTTGGTTGGTGAAAAAGAAAAGTGATCAGAAGAGAGTTGCAAACTGTAGGAAATTTGTAACTGACGTGACATAGTTATGTATAACCTCAACCACACCCCCAAATCAGTCTATATGGACATTTCCTTCTGGGGATATTCAAAATAGCATTGACATAGAGATGAAATAGTGAAAGAAAATAGCAACTCATTTTGTATCCTTCATCTAAGCCTCTTGGGAGAAAATACTTCCAATAATGATGACCACAGAGGAAACACTGCATATGTTCATTTAAATTAGTGTCAATGCTAAGCTCTTCAACACAGCCTTGATCTCACAGAGTTGCCTACAAATTAGTTATAACTCACCATGGACTTTTCCAGTCTAATTAAACAAACCCTGCCAGACCAGCCCCTTCATAAGTCCATACCTGGGAACTCTGTTAATGAAATATCCACTGAATGTCCACACATATCTAATAGTGTTACGAATGCCTTATGGCCAAAGGCCCCTTGGGATGGAAGGAAGGGCTTCCAGATCCCCACTGAAGATTATCCTAGGGTTTAACAGATGCAGCCTTCTGAAAAGACTTTCTACCAGACATAACATTTTCTGCCTATTTCAAACTTTGAGCCTAGGAGAATCACTTGAGAGTTAACCAGAAGGAACCCCAGACTCCTGACCCAGAAGGATTCTTCTGGTTTCATGGGGACTGAATGAACTGCCACTGTGAGATGCTAGCAAAAATGCATTTATCTCTGACAGCTCAGCCTTTTGCCTCCAACAGGGAGAATCAGGAAATTGCAGAATGTTAGCTGCAGTAGCTGGAGAGATCATACAGCCGTCTCAGCCCTACAAGCTGCCTCAAGGGCAGTTGCAGGGAAACTTTTTGGAATTTTGGGTGAGTAACTGAGGCAAAGTGACAGGAGCTCTTGGTCCTCCCACATCTTTCATCAAAGCAAAGATACTGTACCTGTTCTATTCACTGGACTTCCCAAAGGAACTGGTGTGAGGTGTGGGGGAAAATTGTGTGAGATCTTGAATTGGACCTAAAAATCACTGGGCATCTTCAATTAAAGACCACGTGTTGTCTAACACACCCTCTGAGTTATCTGATTCTATGGGGACTCGGGACCTTTCCATGTTTTTTATCTACTTTATAAATTCTAGGTAGCTGAGACCAGTGCAAATGACCCTTGCCCACAGACATGCAAATTCTATCCAGGAGGGACAACTGATCCACTCTCCCCCTGCCAAAAAAGGACAGTTTTGCATGTATTTGTAAATTAATTCCCACATTCCTGATTCAACAATAAAAGTGTGGTAATTGAACCAGCTTTAACATCTTACCAGTTCTCTCATTACTTAATGAGTTAAATAAATTCTTTGACATGTGTTCGTTTTTGTATTTGTATGAGAGTCATGATTCTACCCTTAAAGAAAATACTTTAAAATATAAAAGAATATTGAAAAGGAGTCTAGCTCCAATCCCCACATTTCAGATGTGAAGGAACTGAGGCCCGGAGAGGTGAAGCACGGAGCGAACAAATAGCAGCTAAACTTTTCTCACCGAAGAAATCCTTCTTGTTAAATGTACATGATGAACATGCAATGCTGTTTACTCACTCCTGCTGTGAAGAGATGGATCATTCAGGCCACCCCATATTTTATGATTTATACACACTAACATTAAGGCTGAATTACTAGCGAAAGATGCTGGAATCACAGGGACTGGATTTAATCCCCAACTCTCCTACTTCTGAGCATGACTCGGGCAAGTTACCTTTTCTTTGCCTTGGCTTCCTTATCTGTAAAATGGAGACAATAATAATACTTTCCTCTGAGGACTGTTATAGCATTAAATTGGATAATGCTTACTAAGCTCCTGCAACTGTGCCTGGCACATAAAAGGTGGCCTGCAAATACCATACACTGTTATCATCCGCGCCAGTCTAAGGCACCGTTTGCTCCTAGAGGAGTTATCATCGTGAAATGCATGAATATAAAATCTAGGGATACTTGGATTTATCCCTATGTGTCACTGTGAAAAGTTGTAGCTACACTAAAGTGTTACACACTGAATTCTATTTTAATGCTATTAAGGCAGCTCTTGCTTACAGCAAGTATGCGATAAATAACTTGATGAAATCAAAAAAATATTTTGTAGCACTTATAGCTACCCTCTTTAATTTATTATTGGACTTTAATAGTTTTAAGACACACAAATCTATATACAGGAGTACATTGTTATTGGCTGAAAACAATGCTTCTAGGGATGTCTACATACAGTTAATACTAAGGATTGTGAGGCCAAATAGCCAGATTCTAATGTAATTTGGCAAGAATTTAGTATAATCAAAAATATTATTAGTAACGAAAGTTTAATAAAAAAAGGAATAACATACTCTCAGTTTCATGTACGACTGTGATATTTAATCACTACATGTTTGACTCATTTTTCTCAACAGCCATTTACTCCATACTTCAATAGTCCCTGCAAGCATCCACCCCAATGTCTGTACATAGTAGATGTTTAACAAATATTGTTAAATAATCGGCAAGTTTCTGTACATTGTATTTTATGTCCTTCTGGTAATCACGTGCAGCTATGACCTGAACCTAAGAATCAGAGCTCAGGGGCGCCTGGGTGGCGCAGTCGGTTAAGCGTCCGGCTTCAGCCAGGTCACGATCTCGCGGTCCGTGAGTTCGAGCCCCGCATCAGGCTCTGGGCTGATGGCTCAGAGCCTGGAGCCTGTTTCCGATTCTGTGTCTCCCTCTCTCTCTCTGCCCCTCCCCCGTTCATGCTCTGTCTCTCTCTGTCCCAAAAATAAATAAACGTTGAAAAAAAAATTTTTTTTAAAAAGAATCAGAGCTCAGCATTTGTCCTTCCTGTGCACAGGGATGCTTCTTGTTCATTTTTTTGTTCTTTCATTATTATTCTCCCTTCCAAACTTCCTTTTACTCTGCAATTTAAGGATGCTCTATAATTAGAAGCCAGCCAGGCATCAACTACTTCCTCTGGGCAAGTTTGTGCCTTAACACCTCTCAGTGACCTTCCATGCTAATTAAACTGCGTGTGAGAATAAAGAACATTGGTACTTAACCGAAATAAAAAGCAATTAAGTAGAAACATTTGGAGATGACTGTATGTTAATAAGAAATCTTAATCAATGTGTATACCTATGAGACTAACAGATGCACCTTTGAAGAATTCATATTTTCTAATAAAAAAAAATACAAACTTCCTTGTTTCCTAACATGTGCACAAGCTCAT